>NC_053133.1:29224784-29254784 GCF_010015445.1 Perca fluviatilis
ACACTGGAAGCACACACTGAAGTCTTATGCAAGTCAGCTCACTACTTCTTCTACAGACTCAAACACACAAACAGGGACAAGGGGCATGGCTCCTCAGAGACAGAGGGTACACAGGACACACAGACACACACACACAGGACACACACCCACCACTCACAGGGTCACCCCCACACACTCACACGACACACACACTCACACCACACACACACTCACACACACACACAGACACTTGTGAGGTGGGCTACACAGGGGTGAGCAAGCAGCTGGAGAGAGAGATGTGATTTAGGGAGGAAATCCAGGGGAATCTGAGTAGGATCTAGCTGAGGATCAGGAGCTCTCAGAGTCTCAGAGTCTCTCAAGTCTCTCAAGTCTCATGGGAGTCACCCTGGGGGTCTCAGGAGTCTCAGGTCTCTCAGGAGTCTCAGAGTCTCTCAGAGTCTTTCAGTCTCTCTCAGGGTCTCAGAGTCTCTCAGGGAGTCTCTCAAGTCTCAGAGTCTCTCTCAGAGTCTCTCAAATTTCAGAGTCTCAGAGTCTCTCAGAATTTCAGAGTCTCTCAGAGTCTCAAGTGTCTCAAGAGTCTCTCAGAGTCTCTCAGAGTCTCAGGGGAGTCTCAGAGTGTCTCCAGAGTGTCTCAGAGTCTCAGAGTCTCTCTCAGAGTCTCAGAGTCTCAGGGTCCTCCGTCTCTCAGAGTCTCTCAGAGTCTCAAGAGTGTCTCAGGAGTCTCTAAGTAGTCTCAGAGTGTCTCAGGGGAGATCTCTCAAGAGTCTCTCAGAGTCTCAGGGGAGTGTCTCCAAGAGTGTCTCAGGTCTCTCAAGTGCTCTAGGGAAGTGTCTCCAGGAGTGCTCAGAGTCTCTCAGAGTCTCTCAGAGTCTCTCAGAGTCTCAGAGTCTCTCAGGTCTCTCAGAGTGAGAAAGGGGCGTCTCTGGGACGTCCAACGGGGCAGTCCTCAGAGACCGTACTTTATCTCAGTGTTTTCTCAAAACCACATTGTTTATTTGCTGCTGTCTATCTCTTTTCTTTTTGTATTTGTGCTGTGTATGTTTTGAATGTAACCCTAAGCCACAGAAATAAATACACTGGTTTATTTAGTACCAAGAGGACATCTGCGGGTCTTTCTATAATCCCACAACTCTGAACCTTCTCACCAAAAGGGGAGGTTTTGATTGGTTTTGTTTGTTGATTGGTCTGTTTGAAAGCTTATAAGTAGCTGTCTCTTCCGTTTTGGAAATTCGATTGACTCTGACGAAGGCTTCATAGGCGCCGGAAACGCGTCGGAGTAATTTTTAAGATTTATGGATGACCAAGCCATAAATAAAGGGCTTAGTATTTTTCTAAAGAGAGGCCTTGGAAGTTTCCTTTATTGGTTTCTACAAAGAACAAATGTTGTTGGAAACATCGAGAAGGTTTTCTTTTTACCCCAATGGAGGGTTTCCCAGGTCTTTGAAGTGAGTGGTACAGAAACCAGATCTCGGCTCTCATCTTCAAGTTATCTCTCCGCCAGGGTTGGCCTCCATCACCTGACACAAAAATAATGCTCTGAACTTTTAGTCACACTGTTACATACTGTTTCTTTATTTCAAATGTATATGGATCAGCTTATTCAGGCTTGAGAACACCCTGAACTTCACCAAACCTCAACCAAGAAGTTCGAATGAA
Organism: Perca fluviatilis; assembly: GCF_010015445.1. Lineage (NCBI taxonomy): Eukaryota > Metazoa > Chordata > Actinopteri > Perciformes > Percidae > Perca > Perca fluviatilis. Next base: position 29,226,441 of record NC_053133.1, read on the forward strand.
CGGACCGTGAATCGCACTTCAGGAAGTTGAGAGGTTCTCTCATTCTGTCCACTCCATGTTCTTCAGAAGTGTTCCCAGAGGAGGCAGGTAGATACTGGCCTTGCAGGGACAAACGTGAAAACAAGACACTTGTCAGAGACAACTTCCCCACTTCACTTGCATTGGAAAGTAGGGATGCACTGAATCCAGATTTTTGGGGTTCGCCAACAAATCCTGAATCCATTGGTTGGCTGAATAGGGAGCCGGGTGGATTTTGCAAATCTCAACTACAGGCTGTACAGGCTGTAGAGGAGCCAGATTTTTTTATTAAATGACCTGCTTCGGGTAGTCTCTACTGGAACATAGGGTCAGTTTCAGCAAATATGACAGAAAGTTAGTTTTATAAGGCTTACCTACTGCACCTTTAATAGGAGGGCCACTTTCACGTCAAGTCGGCATGCTCGGCTCTTTGAACTCTCGCTCCAGAGTCTCATGGGGATGACGCCCAATCGGGACGCCGTGGGTGACGCACTGATTGATGCTGGAGAGGGTGGGCTGACAGGACATCACTTTGTTAGCTTTCTCACGACTTGACAAAGCTCCTCCAGACCGTTTTGGTAAATAAAACTGGAGGATTTTCCCTTTAAATTCAGTCTGAAGCCCTTTACACATACAAGGTTTTCCCCCTGTTATAACGGTTAGGGTGCAGCAATAAAACAATCAATATCTGCTCTAGCTTCCTCAACGCTTTTAGACACAGATATGGAGATAATAAGGTAACAAAATGATGTGAAAAGACGCAAAACTACCAATTAAAGGGACACAAACCGACCACAGAGAGACGCTTAAATGGCCACCGAGACCCAAAACAAGCCCGGAAAGCTGCATGCTGCAGCTGAGTAGGCTGCTCGGGATTGGGAAAAATATGAATCACGATATTTTTAGCTTTAGAATTGATATCAACGACTTCTTCAAACGATTTTTCTCAACTGTAATGTTTATGCATACATGAACCATGACAAGACAAAACAAATTGGCAATACCAAACATAGATTTTTGGCACCTATAGCACATTGCAACATCACCACAAGCCTGAAAACATAGAGGCTTCAATTGATGAATAAAATAAAGTACATACCTGGCCATTTAAGTACAGTAGGCTTTGTACGAAAGTGAGGGGACAATGGAGCTGAGATTGGTCGGAGGAACGGCTTAACGGGTGCGGGTGATTACATTCAATTTATCGCAACTGTTAGACGAAAAGAGAGCTGAGCCAGAAGGCAAAGCCTCGACCACCGGGTCAGTTTTCGCCTCCTACCCTCACCTATGGTCATGAAGGCTGGGTCATGACCGAAAGAACAAAGACCCAGGGTACAAGCGTCGAAATGGGTTTCCCTCAGGAGGGTGGCTGGCATCTCCCTTTAGAGATAGGGTGAGAAGCTCAGTCATCCGTGAGGAGCCTCGAGTAGAGCCGCTGCCCCTTTGGCGCCGAAGCGGGAGCACAGTTGAGGTGGTTCGGCATCTGGTAAGATGCCCCCTGGGCTCCACCCTAGGGAGGTGTTCCAGGCACGCCCAGCTGGGAGGAAGCCCGGGGAAGACCCAGGACTAGGGTGGAGGGATTATATCTCCAACCTGTCTTGGAACGCCTCGGATCCCCCCAGTCGGAGCTGGTAATGTGGCTCAGGAAAGGGAAGTTTGGGGGTCCCCTGCTGGATCTGCTCACCCCGGACCGAAAATCACCTGATAAGCTGGATGAAGATGGATGGATGAGGCTACCAAAATAATACACATATAACCCATTGAACCAAATATGGCCCTGATATAGCAGGGCTCTAGGAGTGCAAATGCACCAAAAAAAATGTAAGGGTGCAACTAAGATTTTTCCTGCCTAACTCCTCATCTGCTGCCTCTCCACTAACGTTGATGATTATATTGATATGTTTAAGTGCATTAATGACCATTCCTTCTGTAAAGCTGTAAGCCTGTGTTTGATCTCTCCTCGCAGCCTCCCCCCATTCACTCACACACAGCCCCCCTGCAACATGGAGAGACACAGCGCCACCGGGTCCAAACTGCTGACTTTGTCTAGAGTTTTAATTGTTATCAACATAGCTGTGTATTGTTAAGTATGAGAGGGAAACTCCTGTATTGATACCCAGTGTTTCCGCTTAGTAACTCTGTATTAAGCGCCACTGGCTAAAACACAGAAGTGCTATTGAATGCAACTAACTTCAGTTGGTTGAGTAATAGCGCAGAGACGGAGCCTGCTGGACCTCGGGCGATGTGACCCATGGCCAGAATATCATAGTTCATAAAATGCAGCGTAGTGACGAATACAGACATACTCTACACAAGACGGGTGTCATGCCACTGACCCGCCAAGCATATCCGACCCTGCTGGACCCATTCATAATGAGTCAGCCACTCTGTGAGTAGCATAACGCCTCAGTCCATCTACTAACCCCTATCTCCCATTTAGCCCACTTTGTAAAAAATCCAAGCTATATTGTGTATCGCCATTCAGCTAATGGCGCATATGCGTAGGAAAAATTTGCGTACTCTAAATTGTGCTGGTGCACTTAAATAAAAAGTTAGGCAATTCAGTGCAACCAAGGCAAAACGTTAGTCTGGACCCCTGAAGAGGGACATTTATATTAATAGAAGCTGGATCGTGGATGTAAGAAGTAAGACAGGATTTGAATAAAAAGTTCTTATTTTTTCTGGAATAATACGAAACTGTCGCAATATAGATGAAAAATATAAAACAGAACATATAACTTGGGCCTTGGTAGAAAAATCAATGAATATATAAATTTCCCAATCTGATAGAGAATTATCATATCAAGTATTGTATATAAAATGATTTCACAAGTCGCCTTTCTCTTGTAATGGAGTCTACACTTGACCAAACAAGGTGTTAGTTAATTAATACAGCACAGAGAGTTGTGTATTGTTTACATTATGCTAAAAGTTCAGCTGAGGTAATAAATGTGCAATTTAGTGTGTGTGCACTTTACATTTTATTTCAATGTTTTACAGCATACGGTACTGTGAATGGTTTATTCTTTGGTTAGCAAATATAGAACACCCAGCCCTGATAAACATGTACATGACGACATGGCACTTACGACATTAAAGTTTAAAGCTTTATGTTATTTTTGGTAAATAAAGAACATATTTCTGAGACTAAAAGCTACTCAGATCATTCAACAAAAATAGACAATAAACCAAATAAACATAAGTATAAATGACAACACCATAAGCCCATCATACAGGTCTCTCCCCAGCACAAAGCTTCTTAGGAGACCTCCAGAAAGTTCAGATACTTTCACCATTTTCTAGTGCAGACATCCAATCTGGCAAAACCGTTTGACATTTTCTCAAAACCACCACCCTAGTCATTATCATCTTATTAAAGTCACAGTTTTTAACCAAAAACAAGAGAGACAGAATCACGTGTTTTCAGTTTATAGACTTCCAGTGGAACTTGGATTAACCTACACTTTTACAGGTGTTTTATCTTCTTTTTTCTTCTTGTCCAGATGGAGGGTGGAGCAGGAGGAGTCTCAGTGTGTCTTGCAGAGATTGTTTAGAAGGACAGAGCAGCAGCAGAGCAGTCCAGATACACTGATGGTACCTCTGTCATATCCAGAGGGAACACACAGGGATGATGGAGGACTCCACATGGTGTCTCAACACATCAAACTTTCTGATCACTCTGACAGAGATCACCATCTGATGAGAGAAGACACAGATGAGATAAATGAGTTTCCAGAGACTCCATTCATCAGCTGCCAGTCAGTGATGCAGCACATCCAGTATAAAGTGCAGCAGAGACTTCAGTGTTCAGACACCCAAGTGGAGCGGCTGTGTAGAGCAGCCTGCTTCCTTTCAGCTCTCGTATGTTAACGTGTTGGAGTGAAGCTCACAGACCTGCAGAGACTTTGGCCATCAAGTCTGTTGACTCTGCAGATTTCACTGAAGTACACAGTGGAAATAAACTGCTGAGAGTCCTGAACGCATCATTACTGCAGAAACAGAGAGGCGTTCACTGCTCACTTTAATGATATTACATAATAATAATATGGGGAAATATTAGAGTCTGTTCTGAAATGTTGTAAGAACATTTCAGAACAGACAGACTTCAGAACAGTGTATATACACATGTAGTATATACTGTATATATTATATGATGTTAAAGGTTCATGTCGATACAAAGACTCGAACAGCTGTGATTAGTGGACTTCAGCAGAGCTTCTGCTCTGTAGAAGACCACATGGCTGTATTAAATGTAATGCTGGTTCGTATGATAATAAGAGCCAGTGATGTGCAGGCTTCAGTCTGACTGATCTCTCAGAGCTGTGACAAAGATGAACTGATCAGTTGTTTGGTGTTGAAATGAGAGAACAAACACTTTGAGATATGTGGGGTATTGCACAAAACCAGGATAAGGGATTAAGCCTGGATATTCCAGTTATCCTGGATGAATTGGCCTTGATTTGGATGCACAAAAGCAGAGGCACTATACTATATAGTGTTGTATGCTACTGTACATTCATGTAACAACAGGGAGAGGACACCAATGTTTTTTGTCCTTATAATTTGCTAAATAACTGAAGACTACTCTGTTACAGTCATTGTTTACAATGTGTATTAAATGTTTCAATTAATTATCTTTATAGTTTCTAGATTTCAGATAGAGATATTTACGCATCATAGGCCTATTCTTGTAGATAAGTGGTTAATATTGATCTTCATGGTAGATTTTCTGTGTAAAACTGGGCTGTCTTCTGCTCACTTTACAGGTAAAGAGTACAACTGTTCATTTGTGCAAATCATTAGCCTAACAACTTCAATGGTATTATGACAGTTTCAATTCAGAGCAGTAGTCAGTTAATGTATATTTTAGGCTACCATACATTCAGTCGGCCCGTCACGATCGCCTGCGTTTTTCTCGCTGTTTCATTACAGCCGCTGTTTCTTTTTTTTACATCTAATGTGTTTTACGTTTTCATACTTCCACAAGAAGCTGCTGCTCACTCGGTGTAAAGACTGCACAATGCGTATTCTCCATTTGAGCATCAGTAAATCTGTGATCGACCTCGCGGTCTGTTAAAGAAAGCCGTGAATGTGCATCTATCTGAATTACTTCAGCCTTGCTCAACCTAGTCTCTCCTCCTTAGCCTGGCTTGGCCTTCATGAAACACACCAAGCCAGGATGGACTGATTAGACTAGGTCAAGCCTCGCTTTATCGGTTATTCTGGATTTACAAGTTCTACTTTTGTGCAATACCCCCCAGATTTGATGGTTGGACAGTTTGATGTTTGTTGTTGTGATGCTGTCAGCTGTAATCCACATTTATTTCCTGCAGACATGAACACAACAACAACAGTTGTCTTCACATCAACTCAAACACATGATAACCACAAGCTTCTGGCTCTTCTGATTGGCTGTTTTCTTTCTCTCTGTCCAATCCTGTCACGATTCTCCTCTCACAGATTCACTGAGAAGGTTGGAGGTTTACATGAAATACTGGATCTTTGCTTTGATACTAACTGTGTTTAGTTCAATACTGCTGAAACCAGCATGGACAGAATCCAACCCTCTACTTACTTCAGAGTCTCCAGTCTACAGTCTGGACTCTCCTTCAGATCACGCAGCTGCTTCACGTCTGACTCTTTCAGGTAGTTGTCCCTCAGGTCCAGCTCTCTTAGATGGGAGGGGTTGCACTTCAGAGCTGAGACCAGAGGAGCACAGCTCATCTCTGACAATCTGCAGCGCCTCAATCTGAATGAAGAATAAAGTACCGTAAAACTTCAAATTATAGCCCGGGCTTCTATTTACCCAAATCGCCGAAATGCACCGGCTTGTATTTGAGACAGGCGTCTATATGAGACAGGCCTTTAATTGTCATGCTTTGCCCGCATGCTGTGGATCCACTCACACACGCTCACCTCCAGCTCTTCACTGACCTTCTTCCTCCCTCCACCTCGCAGTCTGGCCCTTTTGTCGTCTTCCTCGGACAGACGTTGCAGTTCTGCTTTATGTTTACGCCATTCTCGCACTCTCTTAGGATCAATCGAGAAATGCCGCTGCTTCTCCCAAATTTTGTTTGGCAAATTTGACAACTGTCAGCTTAAATGTCAAATCATACTTTTTTCTTTTTGTCTCCATAGTGGTATTGAGAGAATTAAGAAAACTGAAGACTAAAAGAAAGTTTGTTAACCTGTTTGTTATGTTGCCATAGTGATGAGTCGTTTATGAACGGTTTAGTTTTTGTCACGGAAATCAAATCAAAACATAAGAAGAAACGATCTGACGGTTTTAAAAAATCAAATACAAAAACCCACAACCACAAAAAAAACAGACCAGGCCTCTATTTGAGATCGGCCTTTATTTACCCAAATCTGTTGTCACACCAGGCGTTTAAAAGAGACAGGCGTCTAGTTGGGACTCGGCTATTATTTGAAGTTTTACGGTATGTAACTTTAGAAGACGCTGTCCCTGCTTGAATTCATTTAAGTAGACTTTGAATGTAGACGTTTTTTAGAAAAGAAACTCCAAACACCTGAACCCACCAGCATGCAGTTTAAAAACTGAAAAACAATTAGTGAAAAAGATAAGATAATTAATAACGTGCTGCTACTTCAATAAAGATGTAGTGATTTCACCTCTTAAACGCTGCCAGCTCCACCAGTGGGCCCATCTATACTAACGAAATAACGACAATTAAATCTCACGAGATATTGTTGATTGAATTCCGCTGGAATAATATTATTTTATTCCCAAAACACAACCTTTTGTAAATACACCTTTTAAAACCTGAAGTAAAAGACCAGAGGCTAGAGATTTTCCCCTGTGTTGGCCATCTCGAATAAGGACACTGGAACACCAACCCGAAGCAGAGGTTGCTCAAGACGTTGGTCATTGAGTTAGCAGGCCCATCGAAGGACGTAAACAATACAACTTCATGGTTGAGTCAGTTTGAAACAACACAACCCCCTCTAGAAGTAGGAAAGAGTTGCACTGATCCAGATAAGTTAGTCTAGGGTTTCCACTTTGAGGTTGAGCAACTGGAACAGTGACAGTCATCACTCACAAAGTCATGGCAACCAATCAAACAACAGCGTGAGTACAGCAGTTTCTCCAGAGGCAGAGTGACAAACAGCGAGGAAAGCCGTGACATGAAACCGCACTGTAGTGCTGGGTGGTATACCGGTTTGTACCATATACCGGTATTAATTTCCCGTATGATATGAATTTTTCATATACTGTAATATCGGTGCATTGCCGCAGAGAGCGCTACGGCCGAAGTAATCTGCGAGTGAACTGAGAACGGGATCTGCAAACCATTTTTTATTTACTGTTTGGTGCATTTATTTTTGTAATCATAATATTGTAAATCACAATATGACTTTTTCTACAAATTGTGCAGCCCTATTTCTTTAATTATGACTGCGTTTCACATTTAAAAACAATTTTAATATTGATTTAATTTTGCAGCATATTGAAGAATAAATCTTAAAGTTTTCTGACAAACACTGATCCAATTTGAGTCCAGACTACATCTGGAGACAAACTGTTCAGACTGACAAACTGAAAACAAACAAAGAGTTGTTGTGATTTGTACTCAGACAAACACAGAAAACAAGTGAACTGATAGAAATTTAGATTTTAATTTCTGTTATAGATTTAATTTGAATAGATTTACACTGTAAAAGAACAAAATAGATGAACTGACCTCAGAGTCTCCAGTCTACAATTTGGACTCTCCAATCCAGCACACAGCTGCTTCACTCCTGAATCCTTCAGGTTGTTGACCCCCAGGTCCAGCTCTTTCAGATGGGAGGAGTTGGACTTCAGAGCTGAGGCCAGAGCAGCACAGCTGATCTCTGACAAACAGCAGTTCTTCAATCTGAATGAAGATCAGATGTGTTTATGTTGTAAATGTGTAGCGCAATCAATCATCTTTCCCCTAAAATGAGTATTCTGTATATTGTGTATTGTAATGAGTATTAAAGTGAATATAATTGCATCCCTCTAACTCTTAAAATATAAACTGTGTAATTTAGGAACGAGGCTACTGGCAGAAAACAGTAATTGCGTTAAAACCTGGTACAAAATGTCAGTAAAGATAGAAACATGGACCTTTAGTTAGTTCTATGTGCAGTGCAGTTTTGATATTAATGCTATCATGTTTTGCTTTCTTTCTAAATACATTTAAAAAAAAAAAAAGATATATTAGATGAAACAAAGGTACCTTTGTGACTTTAATTTGTAGCTCAACATTACTACGTCCTAATCAATGATCTTTACCCTAAAAGACTATTTTTTTTAAATAGTTGTTAGTTAAAAAAATGTACTTTTGTGACTTTAATTGCATCCCTCTAACTCTTAAAGTGTAAATTGTGTAATTTAGAACCAAGGCTACAATTACTGTGCAAGCCACAGATATCATTTATCCCGTTTCCGTGTATTTACATAGTCACTGATATGGTCATTACCACTACAGTGCTCAATTACCTATTTTTGAGGGGGAAATAAACTAGGGGTGCACCGATCCGATATTAGGATCGGATATCGGCCCTGATATTGACATAATAGCTGGATCGGAGATCGGAAAAATGAACTATAAAGATCCAGGGTTTTATTTGTTTTTTTCTCTGTCGCAGCACTGGGACCTCTGTTTACTGTGTACCTTTCTCATGGTAGTACCTTTATAACACAACATTTAATAACCCATAACTAACTCTCTTTAAAAGGACAAAACACCATAGCACACAACAATTTGAGACTTAAATAATTTCTAACACTAATCATTTTACAAATTGACATCGCAGAACTGCATGCTGGGTAACATTATAGCTACTAGCTAGCCAGGTAGCTTAAGAGTCTGTTAAGCTGGGAGAGGCTCCGGTCGCTACTGCACATTCAAGAACAGAGAAGAAAGTTAGAGGATGAAGAAAGGCCGGAGATAAACCAGACCAACGTATGCTCAAGAGAGAAGCCCTCTGTTGTTGCTTCGCTGAAATACGTCCACCAACCTGCTAACATTATTTATTTATTATCATAAATAATGTTAAAGTTGTTTGTATGTGTATTCATTCGATTTAAGTTTATTTGACTACTTTGCAGTTTGCACAATAAAAATAATTTAGATTCTGTAACTGATGCATTTAACTTTATTGTATAATGTTGTGGAGCCAAGCAAACCCTTTAGTAATCAAAGCATATAGTAGACATGATGACATTAACATCTTTTTGTGATACTCTATGTCCTCCTGGCAGTAGAATACGCCATTATAAACCTATATAAAAGGCCCAGTCAAGCAAAAGAAAGAAAATACTGTGAAACCGGCAGAATCTTAAAAAAATACCGTGATACAAATTTTTGGTCAGCACTACTCACACGGGTCCTGTGAAATATGACAGCTACAGTTTATTGGAAAATAGCGTTATGGACACTGAATTTGCTGAACTAACTGTTTTTCAGTTTTCAGGTAGTGAACCTTGCAGTCCTTCTGACACCCTGCTGCAGGAGAGGTTGTATTCCCAGACACGCTGTATTAATGTTACCGTTTAAAACGTTATTTGGGATGCATACCGCTCAAAACCAACATTAAAAAACTTAGTAATGTTTCCTCAGCGTTTTGTTTTCTTGCTAAACTGTATTTAAAATGAGCGGTGATGCTAAATTACCTGCTTCAGGTAACGACACCCTAGAGTACTTTCAAAGATTTTTGTTCACATTAGTCACTTAGACACCAACGCAAGGGGAAATAGGGTCCAGTTTGGGGAAAAATGCAAATTACCCTTTAAGATACACACAGTGGACCAGTATTATATCAGTCTTTTGTCTGCAGTTTAGTGTGACCTCAACTTTCACAACATATTAATCTCAGCACAGAAGTAAAAAAACGGTGTCTGACCTTAGAGTCTCCAGTTGACAGTGTTGACTCTCCAGAAAACTACAAAGCTGCTTCACTCTTGAATTCGGCAACTCGTTTCCATTTAGCTCCAGCTCTCTCAGATGGGAGGGGTTAGACTTCAGAGCTGAGGCCAGAGAAAAACAGCTGATCTCTGACAAACTGCACCACCGCAATCTGAATAAAGAATAAGTTATATATAATGTAACGAATCAATTCATAATCCAATCATGTGTTTAGGTTTTAAATGTGTAGCTTTCTACAGACATCCAAATGGCATCACAACATTCATGAACCTATTCATGTCAACACAGGTTAATAACATGCTGCTGATCTCAGTCTCGCCTGTGATTAGAAGATCAATACTATATCGGTCCTTTTAATAGCTGTGTGTTCTGAAGACTCAATATTAATAAGACTGGTAATTTGACAGCTGTCCAGCTAACCTAGCTAACGGCAGCAGTAGATTCTCACTGAAGACATCAAAACTATGAATGAACACATGTAGAATTATGTACTTAACAAAAAAGTGTGAAATAACTGAAAACATGTTTTATATTCTAGTTTCTTCAAAGTAGCCACCCTTTGCTCTGATTACTGCTTTGCACTCTCTTGGCATTCTCTTGATGAGCTTCAAGAGGTAGTCACCTGAAATGGTTTTCCAACAGTCTTGAAGGAGTTCCCAGAGATGCTTAGCACTTGTTGGCCCTTTGCCTTCACTCTGCGGTCCAGCTCACCCCAAACCATCTCGATTGGGTTCAGGTCCAGTGACTGTGGAGGCCAGGTCATCTGGCGCAGCACTCCAACACTCTCCTTCTTGGTCAAATAGCCCTTACACAGCCTGGAGGTGTGTTTGGGGTCATTGTCCTGTTGAAAAATAAATGATGGTCCAACTAAACGCAAACCGAATGGGATGGCATGTCGCTGCAGGATGTTGTGGTAGCCATGCTGGTTCAGTATGCCTTCAATTTTGAATAAATCCCCAACAGTGTCACCAGCAAAGCACCCCCATACCATCACACCTCCTCCTCTATGCTTCACGGTGGGAACCAGGCATGTAGAATCCATCTGTTCACCTTTTCTGCTTCGCACAAAGACACGGCGGTTGGAACCAAAGATCTCAAATTTGGACTCATCAGACCAAAGCACAGATTTCCACTGGTCTAATGTCCGTTCCTTGTGTTTCTTGGCCCAAACAAATCTCTTCTGTTTATTGCCTCTCCTTAGCAGTGGTTTCCTAGCAGCTACTTGACCATGAAGGCCTGATTCGCGCAGTCTCCTCTTAACAGTTGTTCTAGAGAGTTGTCTGCTGCTAGAACTCTGTGTGGCATCATCTGGTCTCTAATCTGAGCTGCTGTTAACTTGCAATTTCTGAGGCTAGTGACTCAGATTAATTTATCCTCAGCAGCAGAGGTGACTCTTGGTCTTCCTTTCCTGGGGCGGCCCTCATGTGAGCCAGTTTCGTTGTAGTGCTTGATGGTTTTTGCGACTGCACTTGGGGACACTTTCAAAGTTTTGGCAATTTTCCGGACTGACCTTCATTTGTTAAAGTAATGATGGCCACTCGTTTCTCATTACTTAGTTGATTGGTTCTTGCCATAATATGAATTCTAACAGTTGTCCAATAGGGCTGTCGGCTGTGTATCAACCTGACTTCTGCACAACACAACTGATGGTCCCAACCCCATTAATAAGGGAAAAAATTCCACTAATTAACACTGACAAGGCACACCTGTGAAGTGAAAACCATTTCAGGTGACTACCTCATGAAGCTCATTGAGAGAATACCAAGGGTTTGCAGAGTTATCACAAAAAGCAAAGGGTGGCTACTTTGAAGAATCTAACATATAAGACATGTTTTCAGTTATTTCACACTTTTTTGTTAAGTACATCATTCCATATGTGTTCATTCATAGTTTTGATGCCTTCAGTGAGAATCTACAATGTAAATAGTTGTGAAAATAAAAAAAAACGCATTGAATGAGAAGGTGTGTCCAAACTTTTGGCCTGTACTGTACAAACCAACCTCTTGATGACAATAAGTCTGTTGTGTCTGCCTAGCATGAGACAACCTGTAGGGGGACCGAAGCGACGCCCTGCCAATTCGGTCCCCACTACAGGTTGCTTGCGAGCTGTAGTTCCAATGAGACAACCTGTAGGGGGACCAAAGCTGGAAAAGTTGCATAGTATGCCTTTAAGAATCACATGTCCAATGACTAAAATCCTTCATCCGGTTCAAATATACTTGTGCCAAACAACCACAATGATAACACATTCACAAAGGGGATATGGCTGCATCGACCGGTGAACAAATGAAAATAAGCGTTGAATAAAATGACAAATGTCTCTGTTGGAACATTGTTGGAAACATTTGGGATAATGAAAGTACACAACTCAACTTAATATACAGTATAGCATAGGTCTAGTCATTTTTAGACATTTTAATGCTTAAAAAGTTACATATTATACTTTTAAAAAGCTTTATTTTTTAAACCCTTAAAAAAGACCTTGATCCCGTTGTGTTGTGATGGTTTGGCCTTGATGTTAGGCTTTTGTTTATTACTCTTAGCTCTTTAATGCACACCACACATCAGTGAACTGACCTTAGAATCTCCAGTCCACAGTTTGGAATTGCCAATCCAGCACACAGAAGCTTCATGTCTGAATCCTCCAGCTTGTTGTGACTCAAGTCCAGCTCTCTCAGAGTAGAGGGGTTGGACTTCAGAGCTGAGGCCACAACTTCACAGTGGGCCTCTGAGAGTTCACATGCAGTGAGTCTGTAATTAGATAATGGCATTAGATTTCGGCTTCAATGATAAAAATGTCCACAGTCTGAGTGGGTTTTGATTCCTAGAGTCAGAATAAAGCCATCTTGTTTAGGAAAATATTTGTTGTTGCTATTTTTTTATTTGACCCCAGAACATTTACTAAGTTCAACTCAATTGTAAAGGACATTGTGAAAGATTATATTATTATTATTATTACTGACAATCATCATCAATATCCGAAGGGGATAATCTATCCTGAAGGTGTTGCAGATTCAAAAATGCCGGTTGCTCTTCCTTATCTTAAATCATCCCACAGTCCATCCCCAGTCTACATTTACACCTTAAGGTCCCATTGCATGAAAATTTCACTTTGAGGTTTTTTATTACATTACATTAATATGAGTTCTCCCAGCCTGCCTATGGTCCCCCAGTGGCTAGAAATGGCGATAGGTGTAAACCGAGCCCTGGGTATCCTGCTCTGCCTTTGAGAAAATGAAAGCTCAGATGGACCAATCAGGAATCTTCTCCTTATGATGTCATCAGGAGCAAGGTTACCTCCCCTTTCTCAGCTTTGCCTGCCCAGAGAATTTGGCCTGCCCATTAGAAAGAGAGACATCATGACTTTCAAACAAGCAAAGTGGAAGTTGGTCAAGGTCACACCTCCAACATCCAAGTTGCCCCCCCCACTCCTCCTCAGTAGCTACAGACACAGAAATGGCACATCCTAAGGAAAGCTTATTGTGGGACTGGCTCTAGAGGCTGTAATTCTGCACCAAGGCTGAATTATGGGAAAAAGACTTCAGATATAGTATTAGGGGACCACTAAGGTCTATATAAAAAGAGACTTCAGATACAGTATTAGGGGACCACTAAGGTCTATATAAAAGAGACTTCAGATACAGTATTAGGGGACCACTAAGGTCTATATAAAAGAGACTTCAGATACAGTATTAGGGGACCACTAAGGCCTATATCAAAGCCTCCAAAGAGCACCATGTCATGGGACCTTTAAGCACAACTGGTGTAACCCAGTGCTGGAATTAAAATCGTCGGGGCTCAAGCTTAAGGACCTCCCGTCGTCCTCGGGCCGGGAAAAAGGGTCGGGGACAATGAAAATGTATTTTCGGATGAATTTGGGACGATAGTTGAAAGAATAATACCCTGCTAACGTTCCAATGAATGGCATTCAAAATTAAACTGACAGCGCACACAGTTCTTATTAAACCCCTGTGTGTGCGTGCACATGAACACGTGAAATCAGAAGTTGGTCACTGTGAGTTTTGACTATCAAAGTACAATGACAACGGCGTCCCGCTGTTTCCTGGTGAAGGCAGCAGTGTTGATGCCCCAGGAACCACCACAAGACTTTTTTGGTTCATGAAATGTACCTGAATTCACGAATTTGTAGGATATTACTACAGACAAATCATTCTTTCTTCATTCGTTAACTTGATTTGCAACTTCCGCTGTATTAGTATATTATGCACTATTGTCGGCTGGAGCGTGCAGTGCGTGCTTGTGGCCGCTGTTTGCAGGACCTTATCATTCAGCATTGTGGATGCTCACACCGTTATGGTTATAGATATCGTGAGTGAGTGAGAGAGTGTGATGGAGCCAAGTTCCGAACTCTATGAACATGGAGAGAGCTGGAAAAAAAACCTGCTGAACATTTTCATTGAACTTACCGAGCCTTTCTGCAGTTCCTCACAGCTGGAATCAGTCTCAGTCGTCCCTCCACTGGTGTGTTGTAGATACTCAGATCCAACTCATCCAGAACCTCCTCTGACATCTGCAGCATGTAGGCCAGAGCTGAGCAGTGGATCACAGAGAGTTCCTTCTCTGATCGGTTCCTTGACTTCAGGAACTCTTGGATCTCCTGATGGACTGAGTGGTCGTTCATCTCCATCAGACAGTGGAAGTTGTTGATGCTTCTGTCAGGAGAGATCTCATCACTGTTCATCTTCTTCAGGTTGTTGATGGCTCTCTGGATGATTTCTGGACTGTTGTCCGTCTGACCCAGCAGGCCTTCTAAGAGTCTCTGGTTGGACTCCAGAGAGAGGCCATGAAGGAAGTGGACAAACAAGTCCAGGTTGCCATTTTTACTCCTCAGGGATTTCTCCAAGGCTCTCTTCAGGAAGACATCCAGAGATGAATCAACATAGCCTTTTCCCAGGAAGTCCTCCAGTACCTCTATTTTCCTGTCAGTGTAACAGTGGAACAGGTAGACTGCAGCCAGAAACTCCTGAACGCTCAGATGAACGAAGCAGTAGACTGTTTTCTGGAAGATCACACTCTCTCTTTTGAAGATCTCTGAACAAACTCCTGAGTACAGCGAGGCCTCATTGACATCCAGACCACAGCGCTCCAGGTCTTTTTGGTAGAACATGATGTTTCCTTTCTCCAGCTGTTCAAACGCCAGCCTCCCCAGCTTCAGAAGAACTTCCCTGTCAGCCTCCGTCAGCTCCTCTGGACTCGTCTCATGTCCCTCAGCATACTTGTGCTTCTTCCTCTTTGTCTGAACTAACAGGAAGTGTGAGTACATGTCAGTCAGGGTCTTGGCCAGCTCCTCCTCTGGTCTGTAGTCAACATGTGGTCCAGAACTGTAGCAGTGATCCAGCAGAAGACTGGGATCAGACACATTATGTGGAGGCGCCTGGGCCTTGATGTGGGAGATGATTCTGCTGGACAGCTCTTCATCACTGACTCTCTTCCTGAAGTACTCCTCCTTCTGGTCGCCGTGAAGCCTCGTACTTCTGTTACCCTGTACAACACGCGGGAGGGATGTCTGATTGGCCGCTGCAGGCGGGAAGTTATCCAGACGAGAGCCGACTGAAGCAGCTTCCCTTTGATGAGGTTTGTCAACAGCACGTTGACCGATGACTTCTGTGTGACATCAGAAACAGCCTCATCGTTGTTGAAATCCAGGTAAAGTCTGCTTTCATCCAGGCCGTCAAAGATGAAGAGAACTTTAGAGCCAGCGAGCTGCTCTGCTGTGACCTCCAGTAATGATGGATGGAAAACACGGAGCAGCTCCAGAAGACTGTACTGCTCATCTTTGATCAAGTTCAGCTCCCTGAAGGAAAGAGGAATCACCAGATCCACATCTTGGTTTTCCAAACCCTCGGCCCAGTCCAGACAGAACTTCTGCACTGAGAAGGTTTTTCCAACGCCACCTATGCCGATCATCATAACGACTCTGATGTGTTTCTGTTGGTCAGGTAAGGCTTTAAAGATGTCTCTGCACTCAATTGGAGGGTCATGGAGGGTCTTCATCTTGGAAGCTGTCTCAAGCTGCCACTCCTCATGTTGGGTATTAACTTCTTCACTCTGTCTGTCTGTGATGTAGAGCACAGTGTAGATCCTGTTGAGGACGGTTCCACTTCCTGTTTGATCAGCTCCTTCAGTCACCCGTTCATATGTCCCCTTCACTCTGATCTCATGTTTATGCCGAATGTCGTTCACTAGGAAAAGTCAAGGTGAAAGACGATAAGAAAACAAAAAGTTGAAAATCTGCTGATTATTTTTATTACCAATATGAAAATGAACTATATAAGAACATGTAAAGAAGTAAAGGTTATAAAGTAATCATCCCTCCTTGAATTAATAAAATAACTTCAAAGTGATTTTTACATTTATTATTATATATAAAGTATATATATTAATAGAGAATTTACTTATAAGGAGAAACCTCAGAATTGCTCCTTTGTCTCTGAGCCTCTGACTGTGTCTCAGTGAACATGTTTGATTGACAGCAGAGGAAGCAGAGCATCAGCAGCTCGTATTTTTATTGAATAGCACCAAGAACAAAAAACTGTGAATCTTGCTGATAATACACTTAATTTACTGCTTCACAATAAAAGCCTCCTGCTGGTTTGAAACTTTAATGTGAAGCAGCACAAACAGGAAATGTAAACTTACATCAGCGGTAAGATATCAACGCTCTGATTTCACTAAAACAATCAGTAAAATAAAGCTGATGTCTGAAAGTACAGCAACACAGCAGAAGTGATACAAAGCAGATATCTTCGCTGGAGCAAAAAAAAAACATGGAGTAATATATCAGATAGAATTAAAATGTTATGATTAGGGTTGGGTATCGTTTGGGTTTTTTCCGATATCGGTTCTAAAACGATACTTTTAAAACGGTGCCAGTGCCTAAACGGTGCCTGAACCAAAATATATGGCCATATGGTCCAAATTAAATGATTTATTAATAATGTAATAACAATAACTTAACACTGACTTATTTCACCAGTAAATTGCTGTTAAACGACAAAAACAAACATCAGATGGGAAAAGGGTATTTTACAATAACTTTGAATGCACCACAAGGCTGGCGAGTTTCAAGTGAACGCACCGTCTGTGTTGTTTTTCCGACGTCGGCAGCTGCAGTCAGACTGTTACATTCTGCTACAGGGAAATACTTTACACCGCTTAATGTAAACTGTCAGCATTTTAACCGTGTTTTAATCCAGCTACTAGCTAACGGTAACGTAGCGTCCCTGTGTAGCGATGCTTCTGAAAAAAAAGTCAGGCACCGAAATTTTTGTTCTTATTTGTTCATGTTATTACCGTTTACGTCGGAACCAGTGCCCTATTTGCACCGCGTTTCGGTACCCAACCCTAGTAATGATATTTATGATGTTAAACAGTCATGTTTTCAGACATGACATCAGCAGACACATGGACAGACTTACTTTGTTCACTGCTGGTCCGTCTGATTCTGGATCTGGGCAGCTGCTCCTCCTTAGAAACATCACTCATCTTCATCTTCCTGTGCCGACATTTCTTTATGATTAAAATGATTTGCTGAAATGCAAGATTCGACCAAAACTGTCTCAAAGCTCAAATGTTCTCAGAGAACAGTAAAAGTGCTGCTACTGGTTCTGTTTATGAATCTGTAATGAAAATGTTCCTTTTATCTAAACTCTCTTGTTTTCTTAAAAACTAATAACTGCTTCCTATCCGACTGTCTTATTAAACATTTAGTGATCTGTCTGTAGTTTGTTTATTAAAACAAAGTCAACACTTCCTGCTGCTCCTTCACAGTAAAAGAGAGTTGGTTATGTCCTTTACATTTTCAAAGTCAATTTGGGCAGTTTAGCTTGAGTCAGTTAGGTTTGAACTGGAGGTTGAGTGGTTTGAATATTTTATTACACCAGTGTAAAGCTGCCTACACATGATAGGCTACCCCTGGTGTCATGCCCCGCTCAGATTTATTCAAATTCAAACTTCCTAGTTCAAATTATTTCAACTTTGACATAGTTGTCGCTGACCTTTGAAAAACGCAACCAATGTGATAACAGCTGTTCGTGACGTAGCCCGAGGTGACACAGATACGATACACTGTATCAGAAACCGGCACACTAAAAGAAAAGCTCATCCCCTTTGTCTCGGAGTTCCCTGAACTGTACAACACCTTTTTAAAGAACCTACCACGATCTCGGAAAGAAAACGTTTGTGAATAGGATTAATGTATATTGACAAAATTAACTAATTCCAATGCTAACATTAGCTTAACTGTTTGTAACGGTTATTAAAGGTGCTGTAGGTAGGTTTGTGAAGATCCAGAACGTAGGCCAAAGAATTTGAACATCGACAACTTCTCAGTCCCTCCCCTCTTTCCGCTAAAGCCCAAAACGGTCTCCTAAGCCCCTCCCCCCACAAGGGAGTATGAATGCGTGGTCATGAGCAGTGATTGACACGCAGTTAGATACCCGGACCTGACTGGTGCATCTGAACAGGGAGCAGTGGATTTTTGCAAATCTCACTACAGGCTGTAGGTGGCCTGTAGGTAGCCAGAGGAGCCGGATATTTTTTTTTTTTAAATGACCTGCTTCATGTAGTTCTACTGGAACATAGGGTCAGTTTCAGCAAATATGACAGAAAGTTAGTTTTATCAGTCTTATCTACTGCACCTTTAACTGCCAGGCAGACACAGTGAGAGGGATATGTTAACTGATGTATCACAAATAGTAGTATAGTATAAACAGTCAGCATACAGCTTATCAGCAGTAAATCCCATCATGTGGTTACATAAAAATTCTGATTAGTTTTTTCAGAAGATGAATGTAAAAAAAAAATGGGAAAAATTGAGGGACAGGTACAGGAAGGAAAGGAGGTTGCAAAATGAAAAGAAGAGTGGTGCTGAAGGAGAGAAGAAGATGTGGAAATTTCTGTCAAGTTCTGTTCCTCCTCGGTGAAGGCCGTCTCAAAGTTCTTATTTCTGCCCTGAGGACCGAGCATCAAGGAGAGATCATCGAGGAGGGAGCATTGAGGTTATTATAGTTTTTCATTTTTCATTAGTTTTTCATTTTCATTTCGTTTTGACTTTTTGTTTTCAAATTCAGTTTAGTTTTAAAAGCGGGTTTGATAGTTTAGTTTTTGAAAATGCTTAGTTTTAGTTTTTGTTAGTTTTAGTCTTTTTTGTAATATTGGGTATTTGTCATACAATTTTAGAAATATGTATTCACAATGTATTCAACAAAAACACCAGTAAATAAAATGTACATATGATGATCATAAACATGTAAACAGTCTACCCAAGACCCCAGTAAGTGCAAAATGTGAAAGTGACATGTTCCAGGGAAAAAACCTAAATAGTCAACAGGTGTTTTTAACTTTGGTTCGAGTAAAGTGGCAAACTTTTTGAAGTCAATCGACTCCCACAGTTGTGTAGCTAGACATCCCAGTATCAACACACATATTAACCCACACTTCCTCCCGCTTATGGTGTTCCTACGTATTTACTAACCAGCAGCTATCGGGTCGGTGGTGAAAGCCCTCCTATAGTGTTCTCTGTCCTACGGTTGTCTCCATCATGCTGCCTGGCCCAGTCCCCATACATCCATGCCCTGTCCCCAAACATCCATGCCCTGTTCCCAAACATCCATGCCCTGTTCCCATACATCCATGCCCTGTCCCCATACATCCATGCCCTGTACCCATTCATCCATGCCCTGTACCCATTCATCCATGCCCTGTCCCCATACATCCATGCCCTGTACCCATACATCCATGCCCTGTCCCCATACATCCATGCCCTGTACCCATACATCCATGCCCTGTACCGGGGTTATAGCTTCTGTTTCGGGGAAAGGGGGCTTTGCGTTCTCCTTTACGTTGTTAAGGTAAGCTAGGTTAGCCTCCTTGTGAGCGCTTCTCAAATGTACTTTCAAATTCGTGGGATTTTTCCCTTTAATAAATTGTCCACATATTTTACCACCTTCCATTGCGAGGCACTTGCTTTTATCTGACACACATAAGTCATAATCAAAGAAGACTCTTTCTTCAGACTTTCGGTACCGCCATGACGCCATGGACTATTGTTGAAATGTGATAAAATCTGGTTTCAAATTATTTTAGGGGCAAGTATATGATGTGTGCCTTTGAGGTATAGACAGGTGACATCTTGTGTCTGCCAAAGAGAAATCCAAGGTGCTTCTCCCCATAGTTACACCATTGCACATGCCACTGCACAGCTCCAGAGTCAAGCCAAGGCCTCTGGCTGTTGGTGAAGGAGATGCAAAGTCAGCTAAAAGAGAGCAGATATGACAGCAATATGACATCAACAGAGGACTTCCCTAAGAAGGCAGTCCTTAGACTCAAAAGTATCCAATTGGATTCTTAAGCATCATGTCCTAAAAACTTTTATTGGAGGATTTATTTTGGGGGAAAGTCTCTTTTGGCAGATATAAGTCAACACCAGACAGAGATATCCTTAGTAAGTTGTCCAGAACTTACTCAGGTTTTGTGTGTGTTAAACTCTTTTCGAGCACATTAAACTCTTTTTAGATTACATGTGTTGGGAATTCGTAGGTGTACAGAGTCAATCATTGGCAAATATCAAAGATGTTTTATCAATATTAATAAAGTTATGAATATGGTTATTAACAAATTTATCAAATCGATAAACAATCAAAAAGGGGCACCACCCTGGAATATCAGGGACCAATAATCAAACTGTGAAACAGACTCATTTAGGTGGTGTTCCCTTTAAAATACAGATTTTAACTTGGTTAATCTATCTGGTATTCTTTAAAGGAACAAAAGGAAGGAATTCGAGCACTACCTGTTTCAACCAACAATTATTACGAGACAAAACAATCACAGACAACTGCTATTTAAAATATAGTAGAATTTATTAACTTCAAAATTACCAATGGCCAATCAATAATCCTTCGATCAATTAAAACCAATATAACTTTTTTTCAACTACAACAAAACAAAGCAAAAACAAACCAGCATGTGGGGAGACACGTCTGTGTCTGTGTGAGAGAGTGAGAGGAATTCCTACGAATTCCTAACAGTCTTGTGAGGTAGACTGGCAATTCCATAGGCCACCTGCGACAAGGTGTTGAGTGTGTGTGTGGAACAGGTGGGATAGGTATGAGATGTCGGATTGCGGAAATGTTGCGAACTTATGCAAGGTTTGTAGTATCTCACAGACAACACAAGGAAATTCACATGACCAATATGTGGCCAACATGTGGCCTCTGAAACAAAGGAAACTACATGAGGCAGGCCTCCAATAGCTCGCTGAATGAGGGTCTGGCTACATAGCATTCGGGGATGGAAGGAAAACGTGCTCTGGTTTAATGGCATTTCTGTAAACCAATCGTAATAGAATAGTCCTCAGAAATCCATCAAATTTAAAATTCAACCACAAAGAAAGCGGAAGGAAACGGAAACTACAGTACATGCATCCAGCGGAATTTCCTGCGGCACCAGAGCAATCCCGGAAGTGGAACGCGAAGGATATAGACTAGGCTGTACTGAACTCTCCCGGTGATCATGCTGCCCTGGGGATCGGCAGTGCAGTAAGAACCACTGCTGTTGACCGCGGTGATCTCAGCCCTCCCGACGGAGCTCTCTGCTGTCTCTCTGCGGCGGGCTGTTATGCCGTCTGAAGGTATCAGTATTAACCAATTAAAAATGTCTCTTAGTTGCATTAAATAGTAGTCCAATTCTATGTTTTGGTACATGAAAAGCTTAACCACAGTTTGGACAGCTTAATCGGCATTTCCCTGACACCCTAAACAAGCTGCAGAATCGGGGGTGCCCCGCACTGTCCGTTCATGTAACCGCGGCATTTAAACTGTTGCCTATTACACACTTTAGAAGTTAAACTTTGTAATTATTCCGTAATTCACATTCGGGCTGAACCGTAGGGTGGTCTTTAGGCGCAGCGCTGTGGGCCTGGGCCCGCCCAATCAGAAATTCCCAACAACAAAAAATACTACTCCGTAAAGTTACTCTATGTGGTGTATTTGATCTATAACATGTTAAAAACAGTCCAATTATAAGTAAGCCTGATAACTATTTAAAAAGTTAAGTGTGTTAGTGTTTTCATAGGTCAATGCAACATCAATGTAACACTATTGCAATCTGGCACGAACAACGATAACGTTCGCTATAAGTCCATGGTATTTAGATTTTGCTGGCTATGGCTAAACAAGTTGCACTCACTCATTTTTGCTGAGGATCAGCACACAGAAAGTGGACACAGTACTGGAAGTGAATGTCTGCAGCTGGGTGTGTGTAAACTCACTGTGTGTGGGGTGAAGGCTGTGTTTCTCCCCACAGGTCAGAAGCAGAAGCTCCGTCAGCTTTCTGTCGGTTTAAACCAGTCCAGAAGAAGACGCACAAACGGAGGCAAATTCATGTTTCCTAGGACGGCAAAGCCAAATCCCCCCCACCCTGCCTCTGATTGGCTGACTTTGGTATTTTCACCCTAACATTAACCAATATCCTTCCTCATGCCTAAACCTAACCAATCCAATAAA
Organism: Perca fluviatilis; assembly: GCF_010015445.1. NCBI lineage: Eukaryota > Metazoa > Chordata > Actinopteri > Perciformes > Percidae > Perca > Perca fluviatilis. The sequence goes on from NC_053133.1 coordinate 29,248,900, forward strand.
CGAAGGCAGCCGGTACCAGCCAGCTGTGGATAAGGGCGGGACATTCCTTCGCCACCCTAGAAACGCAAATACGCCAATATCAGAACACTTTACGGTCCTCTTCTGCTCAAATGCCTCCAATGTTCAACATAAAGTCACATTTCTACAGGGACAGAAAACAATACATGAGATAAAATAATGTTTTGCTTAAGGTCAAAACTATGACCTAGTATGTTGCAAATAGTAGATAGTTTGTTGATATTTTGGCTTATTTAGCCTAGTCAAAAATATGAGGTAGTTAAACGAAGTTGAATAAGCAGTATCTTGAACAACGAAAATAATAACCCATCTATAATGAATTCCCCTTTTCTCCTTTAAGCTCTGTGAACAGTTTTTAATGTTTCATCAGGCAACTCAAGACTGCTGCTCTAGTATCATTTTCTGGATTCGGGAACTAATTGGATGATTCGGGACAACTGCCTAGATTCAGGCCCACCTCGACTTAATCCAGGCCCACCCATATGTCACGTTCTGCATCTGCCACTGGTGGTCCGTTACATTACAACTGTCAACACTGACAATTTATTTATCAATAGAGTGTATTTCAAAATGGAACACATTACACTTTGTAACTTATTCAAACGATTGTATTAATGTACAAATTAGCTACAACAACTTAGGAGCAAAATGTTCTCCTCGGGAAATAAGTTACCGTCAAGACATGTTCATATTAATTAAAAGGTACTGGACTTTGGGGTCAACCCCCCCTTGTTTGTTCTTGACCTTCAGGAACAATATATGGTGGAGAGAATCTACAGAACTTCAATATATAAACAAAAACAAAACACAGAAAAAGAAAAACAAGTCATATAAATGAGTTGGTAGCAGTTCTCTTACTTTGTGTCTGAGGGTCCAGGATCATCACTGAAGGTCAGAGGTTCACCTTTGGACTGGTCACTCTTCATAGACTGACAGTCAGATACTACAGACTCTGCTCCGTCCTCCTCTTCCTCCAAATCACTCATCTTCTGATCTGAAGTCAGTCTGAGAGGTAAAACAGGAACACTGACTGGGAGCTCACAACATTCATAAAAAACAAGTTTCACAAGTTTCACACACAAGACGGAGAGATGAGGAACACACAATCTCTCTCACACACACACACACACACACACACACACACACACACACACACACACACACACACACACACACACCACACACACTGTACTTGTGAGGGAACAGTTGATATAATGCATTCCCTAGCCCCCTTCTTTACCATAACAACTAAATGCCTAACTCTTAAACCAATTCTGGAACGCTTAAACAGGCCTTTGAAGATTTCAGAAGGTGAGAACCGGGCAAAATATCCTCACTGTCATGGTGTCTCTCACACACACTCTCTCACACACACACACACACACACACACACACACACACACACACACACACACACCCACTCACACACACACACACACACACACACACACACACACACACACACACACACACACACACACACACACACACACACTTAAATAAAACCATCCAGAACTCCATCAGTTATCTTTAAATCAGTGTTTTCTGGGTCTACAGCAGGTTTAATGTGTATTATTATATATATATACATATATATATTATTCAGCCAATCAGCACTTTGTGTCCAGATGAATCAAACTGTAGAAAAAAGACGTAGAAGTAGCAAAAAGGACTAACTGAAAAACAATTTTACCTTCCAACATATACTGCATTACAACGGCAATAGTACTGTCTCCAACATGCTCAACCAACAAAACTCAGTCTAACAAGTTTATACACAACAACAGATCCTGAAACCTGTCGATTTAACCTATTCAGGCTAAAATATATTTGCACCGGTAGAACCAGCAGCATTGGCTCTGCACAGCACTGTTATACAATTTTACCATTTTTTTTTTCACAAAGTGGCAACTAAACATGAACCCAAACAGCAGAGAAGGCATCTAAATTACATACTAAAGGACATGGAATAGCCTACATCAGACAAAAATCACACATGTAACATATCCTATCCATATGCTTCAGGACTATACGGTCAGATTATGAGCAGCTACCAGCAGTAAAAGAAAATACAAAAAGAATGAAAACTTCCAGCCTAGCATTGTTTGAATTATGAAAGATATAATGAAAAGTGGCCAGCAAGGCTCTAAATCTTAGACAGTGTATCGAGTCCACGGCAGTGACAGGTCAAAGAAAACTAAAAACGACGTCACTCACAGATGACTGATCTTCTTATTTAATGTGGGCCAAACACAAACGGGTTTCAGCTAGAAGCCATCATTAATATTTTTTACTAAATAGGAAGGTTACTAGGTTACTTAAATAATAACGCAAGAAGCAGGAAACCCGTCCGACTTAATATTAAGTAATTCATTTATGTTACCTCTGTGAGGGTCAGCACTCAAACATACTCCTCTCTGGCTGTTGGGCTATCAGCTCCGCTGGGGAAATGTCATATGCTGCAAAAGAGCTCGTCCTTATTTCCACTTTATTCCATCCAAGAAAAGTGTCCATACCACTTTAAAGAGAAGCCATGGCCAGCTTCCTCACACCAGCCTCCTTTCTTCCTCTTAACAAACAGCTTCAGGGTGGTTTAGTTGTCGCTTCATCTCTGCTGCGTAGTTAGACCCTGCATCGGACTTCCATCAGCTACTCACTGGGGATTTCCACGGAACACATTCCGCAACCGGTGGAAACAAATTAGCAGTAAGAGGACGCGGAGGAGCGCTTGGCTGCACACAGTGCGCATGCGCAGACAGAGCGTGCGGTAAACTATTAAAGGCTGAATCGATTATTTTTTACTAATATAATTTACAGAAAATGTCCTTCCTTTTGAGGAAATTAAACGTGATAACAGACTTTTTTTTTAAGTTATTCTCAATATTTGAAAAAATACACAGAGTATAAAAGTAACCAATAAAAATAAGAGCTGATACCGAGGCTTATAAAGACCTGTACCATAACTTGTTGCATGAGAGGGACAAATTGCCAAACAAGATTGCAGGGAATTAAGTGTTTCAAATTTCAGTTTTGCTCAATGAATTGCACAGCCCTACACCAGCTGTGTTGTGTTGTGGAAGTGAAATGACAATAAATTAAACCAAATTAAATATTACAACTCTTTTAATGTCAATGCCACTATCAGCATGCGGTTGTTGTTACATGTTCTTCCCTTAGTTCTCGCAATAAGTTTTGTGTAAATTTGCAATAAGTTTTGCATTTCCTTGTAATATTTACATTTTTCATGTACATGTTTGCAGACATGGAGCAGGTTTCTAAGTGAGTCTTCATTTTAAAAGAGGAAACAAAGTTGGGACTCAAAGTGCTGCTCCTTGTCCTGGAATGTAGAAAAGCTTGATAACTCCTCCCTGTGTCAACGAAGCATACCGATCCTACCCAATTAACTGAACCCTTGAAAATAGGTCAGTCACAGTCTAATGTCTAAGAAGTAATAATAACAATAATAATACATTTTATGTGTAACGCACTTTATATTTAAGCAAATCTCAAAGTGCTACATAGCAACGCTATGGAGAAAAAATATCAAAACTAAAAGAAACAACAAAAGGACAAGGAAAGGGGTAAGAAATCAGCCAAAATGTGCTGAAAAGGTGGGTCTTAAAGGTGCTGTTTCAGGAGTCAGAAATCAACAACAGGTTGTGATGAGTGAGAAATGGAAAAAGAATGTTTTCCTTTTTACTTTGTTTTATGTCATCTTCAAACTGCTTGGTTCACTGCTGAGTTATGTATTCTGATATAGGCTTTCGTACATATAGCTACAAAAACTAACGCACAATGTGTTCCACGTAGTTTTTGCTGTATGCATGGCGTAGGGAGGAGATCGGGGGTGGATGGGTGGGACATGAAACACAGCGCTTTCACCCAGGAAACGGGTATTTGCGTACCGGGAGTGTTTTAACCCAAACCAGTCGTTTTTTTGGTGTCTAAAATTAACAACAACTCCTTCAAAAACCATATACGACCATATCAGTCTAATCCGACCCAGAGGAGCGTTCCATATGTTAGCGCCCCCTAGTGGAGGCAGGAAATACGTTTATAGTTTTAAAGTGCCCATATTATGAATAAAATCCCTTTTTCTGGGATTTGAGGTGTTATTTTGTGTCTCTGGTGCTTCCACACGCATACAAACTTTGGAAAAAAACATCATCCATGGTGTTCTGAGTGAGATACGGTTTCTGAATGTGTCCTGCCTTCAGTCTCTTGGTGAGCTGGTCAAAACCTGCACGGCTTTCTACGTCACTAGCCGAGACGAGGTGGCTAACCGCAACCGTTAGCATGCTAGCTCGTTCTCAATGGCCAAACACTGCTACAACACACACAAATTCACCATAATCTACTAAATAAATTGTATAAAACTACGTCCGTGTCCCTGTTCTGCAGGTATTCCACACAAAGTGTGAAGTGTGCCCTCGTTTAGAAGGTCTCCCGGCTAATTCTGCCTTTGTACAGGCCGAAGTTGGAGAAATAGCTAGCTAGGTCATGTAGTTCTTACCTAGCTACTGAGCACGTAGTCCTTACCTAGCTAGCTCATGTAGTCCTTACCTAGCTACTGAGCATGTAGTCCTTACCTAGCTAGCTCATGTAGACCTTACCTAGCTACTGAGCACGTAGTCCTTACCTAGCTAGCCCATGTAGTCCTTACCTAGCTACTGAGCATGTAGTCCTTACCTAGCTAGCTCATGTAGTCCTTACCTAGCTACTGAGCATGTAGTCCTTACCTAGCTAGCTCATGTATTCCTTACCTAGCTACTGAGCATGTAGTCCTTACCTAGCTAGCCCATGTAGTCCTTACCTAGCTACTGAGCATGTAGTCCTTACCTAGCTAGCTCATGTAGTCCTTACCTAGCTACGTAGCATGTGTGACTGACAACAAAGATGTTACAGAAGTTGAGATGTCTCACTATGTAGCTAAAACAGAGACCTGAACACAGGGTGAAAAGATGAGCTGCAGCAATGTGCAGTACAACAAAAATATGGTGATTTTTGAAAATTAAACCATGTAAACCTATTCTGGTACAATCTCTAAAATACAATTATGAACCTGAAAATGAGCAGAATATGAGCACTTTAAATCCGTGGTTAACGTCCCTGTCTGGTTAGGTTAAGACACCGAAACTACGTTAAGTTGATAAAAAAGATGGTTTGGGTTCAAATCAGACGTGACGCAGAACGTGACATAGCTCCGTTTGTTCCATAAAGTAAAAAAAAACTGATTCCTTTTTTGAACCCCGGTCTCCTGGGTGAAAGTCCTGTGTTTAATATTGTAGGATATCATACCAAATGGTGTACATACAGTCTCCATGTTTGTTGCTAAGAGCTGATTGGTGTGGTGTTTCTTCACTGCACAGATATCAGCTGTCCATTAAACATTATGGGATGTCCTTTGACTTTTTGTCTTTAGTTTTTGTGTCAATGTTTAGTTCACTGCTCATCATGAGGTTTGTTGCACCGAACTGAAAACTTCTGTGCTTTAAATGTTTTTAATGAATATTTGTAAGTTGCTGATACTCTTCCAATGCATGAGGTTCAACTTTTAATACGCTGTTATGGAGACATAGGAGTGCCATGAAAAAAGAATAACTCTGTAAATGAATGTGTAACTATAGAGAAATAACAAAATAACAAATGATAACATATAACACGTTTCTTTAGTTCCTGTCCAGCATAAATAAATGTTTGTAAAATACCACTTAAGACTTATTTTTAAAGTTGAAAAAATAACATCCTATTGTCATTGAAGATACTAAAAAAATCAAAGCTCTGTTCTTCTTGTTAGTTTTAATCTTAATAAAGATGTACAAACTTCATGTTTTCTTCCATTGCTTCTGTAAATTAATGACATGTTT
>NC_053133.1:29259784-29357284 GCF_010015445.1 Perca fluviatilis
TTGACCCAAAGACAACAGGAGGGATAAAGAAATGCCAATAAACCAGAGCAGGTTTTCCTCCCATCCAGGAATGCTGTTTGGACTAGCCAGACCTTCCTCCGCAGTGCTGTGGAGGAAGGTCTGGTAAAGCGAGACTACATAGGAGCTGTGGGTGGACTTACTGCACATGGCCTTGCTGGGGTTGACCTGCTGACCCATGAGGAACTGCTGCAGCTTCCTGATGTCCACCCTGGCCTGGGCCATGGCCTCGGGGTCCCTGCTCTGAGACGGACCGCCTTCCTGGGAGGCCTCGTCACCTGCAGGGACGGGAAGCAGAGAGAGAGAGAGAGAGAGAGAGAGAGAGAGAGAGAGAGAGAGAGAAATGTGTGAAAGAAATTCAGAAAGTGGAGCTGGAGCCAGGTCAACTGTCCAACAGTTGTCAAGACATTTCCCTGTAGACTCAGACTTAAAAACTCTTTCATACATCAATATATCCTATTGTTAAACCAGCTACATTACATCCAGTGCAATATTTATACAGGGTTACAAGTCTCAAAGACATTGTCTGTGTGCATGTTCATGCAGACATCATTAATGGCTTTGAATACACCTGTGCTTTTCCTTTCATGTTAACATGTGTGCCATGAAAAAGGTCTATCGGTGTCAGAAAGGACCAAATGTTACTGGAACATGTGGGATGGTTTTTACCCCACGGAGGGTTTCCCAGGTCTTTGAAGTGAGTGGTGACAGAAACCAGATCCGTCTCGATCTTCAGGTTCATCTCTCCGCTCAGGTTGGCCTCCATCACCTGACACAAAAACAATGCCTCTGAACTTTAGTCAAACTGCTGTTAATACTTTATTACTTTATTTTGTTTCTTTATTTCAAATATGTATGGATCAGTTTATTCAGGCTTGAGAACACCCTGAACTTCACCAAAACCTCAACTCAAGCGAAGTTTGGATGAACGTGACCGTGAATCGTACCAGGAAGTTGGAGAGGTTCTTCATTCTGTCCACGATGTTCTTCAGTGTCTTCAGAGGAGGCAGGTAGATACTGACCTGCAGGGACAAACGTTTAACAGGACACTTGTCAGAGACGCCTTCACTTCACTTGCATTGAAAGTAGGGATGCACTGAATCCAGATTTTTGGGGTTTGGCTGAATACCGAATCCACTGGTTGAGATTGTGCTGACTCCTCCTCCCATCCTCAGTCCACGAACACAGTAAACACATGAATGAAGTAAACAGAGACTGTCCTTCCTTTGCCGTACCTGAAGTTGCTGCATTCTGGCTGCTGTCTGGAGATTCCTTCATGCACAACTCGTATTCTTTCGGATGTTTCGTACCAGATGTTGTAACAGCGGCCATGTTGTGTATAGTTTAGGGTCCTCGCCACCCCCAGACCAATCAGCATTGAACAGATTAAACATGTAGCTGGACTTGAATGGCCTTCTTTTGACTGAAAGTACTGCCAAACAACAACTTTTTCTGCTCACCAGATCCATGTCCACTTCCTCACAGCCTACTGCTCACCAGATCCATGTCCACTTCCTCACAGCCTACTGCTCACCAGATCCATGTCCACTTCCTCACAGCCTACTGCTCACCAGATCCATGTCCACTTTCTCACAGCCTACTGCCTCACCAGATCCATGTCCACTTTCTCACAGCCTACTGCTCACCAGATCCATGTCCACTTCCCTCACAGTCTACCGCTCACCAGATCCATGTCCACTTCCTCACAGCCTACTGCTCACCAGATCCATGTCCACTTTCTCACAGCCTACTGCTCACCAGATCCATGTCCACTTCCTCACAGCCTACTGCTCACCAGATCCATGTCCACTTTCTCACAGCCTACTGCTCACCAGATCCATGTCCACTTCCTCACAGCCTGCTGCATTGAACGCTCCACCTACGTAAACACCTTCCCGTAATCAACGGCGCCGTCATAACGGCAACCAGGGTAGCGTGCCTAGTGCAAGCGTAGGGTTCGGTTCGCTGGGAAATAATTCTAAGGTTCGGCAGAAACCCAACCCCGTCAAAAAGCCCAATATGCAGCCCAATCCGAAGCCGTCAAAAAGTAGGGCTGTGCAATTAAGTGAATTTCAATTTCGGCTCCCAACGATCACCAAAATAGTAAAATCGAGAAAAAAAGATTATTTTGCCATGTTCTGTTTTGCAAGAACAGTCTTATTTTGTCTCGTGAACTCGCACATCCACCCCTCTCTCAGCCAATACAGTCAGGGAGGCAAGTCGTGTGCTGCGCATATCATCCGCTGGAATTTAAAACCTCAGCGAGAGTAAAGATGGCAGCAGCGTTTGGTGAGCAACAAAGGCAAAACCAACTCAGTTGTCTGGGAACAGTTAACGTTAGCTAACCCTGCGGTCCCTCTGCCTGTAGTAGACGTTGTATTCCCCCGACACGCTGTATTCACTTACTGCTTAAAACTTTATCCAGCTTAGTGGGGGTGCATACCGCTCAAAACCAACATGAAAAAACATAGTAATGTTCCCTCAGCCTTTTCTTTTGTTGTTGAACTGTATGTAAAATGAGCAGGGATGTTAACTCACCTGTTCCAACGTTATTCTAAGGTACCGTCTATGTGCTGGATTTTTCCTTAGGTTAGCTAGCAAATAAGCCCACTGACGGCGACATTGTTGTTCATATTTTGGAACAATGTTTAGTAATGACAGTAGTAGTGGTCATAGTGAGTGAAAATGAAAATGTTTGAGTGAAAATATTTTTTCCATAATCGAGCAACCCCGTCAAGACGCCCAATATTCGGCCAAAGCCGAATCCTGGATTCGGTGCATCCCTGGTTGAAAGACATATTTTAGAATTCCTGTTTCCTGTCTAAAAAACAGATAATGTATCCAGTGTTTGGTGTGTAGCACTTCATAGAGGTGTCACTTACATCGAAGTCGGGCATGCTCGGCTCTTTGAACTCGTTCCAGAGTCTGCGGGGGATGACGTCCACCGGGACGTCGTGGGTGACGACTCGATTGATGCTGGAGAGGGTGGGCTGGACAGGACATCACTCCGTTAGCTTTCTCACAGTTTACAACGCTCCTCCAGAGCCGTTGGTAATTCAAACTGGAGGAGTTTCCCTTTAAATTCAGTCTGAAGCCTCTTTTACACACACAAGGTTTTCCCTCCCGTTATACGGTTAGGGTGCAGCAATAAAACAATCAATATCTGCTCTAGCTTTCCCAACGTTTTAGACACAGATATGGAGATAATAACGGTCCAAAATGATGTGAAAAAGACGCAAAACTACCACGAACGGACACAAACCGACTACAGAGAGACGCCAAATGATCACCGAGACCCAAAACAAGCCCAAAAGCTGCATGTTGCAGCTGACTAGGCCTGCACGATTCGGGGAAAAATATGAATCACGATTTTCTGCCACCATTTTTTTTCTCACGAAGTGTAATGTTTATTGAACACATGAACCATGACAAAAACAAAACAAATTGGCAGATTTTGTTTTTGGCACCTAGAACACATTGTGCATCACCACAAGCCTGTAAACACAGAGGTTTACTGTACATGCTGGCCATTTAAGTACAGAAGGCTACCAAAAATAGTGACATGTATAACACATTGAACTAAATCTGGGCCTGATACAGGCTCTATCTGGACTAAATATGGCCCTGATACAGGCTCTATCTGGACTAAATCTGGCCCTGATACAGGCTCTATCTGGACTAAATCTGGCCCTGATACAGGCTCTATCTGGACTAAATATGGCCCTGATACAGGCTCTATATGGACTAAATATGGCCCTGATACAGGCTCTATCTGGACTAAATATGGCCCTGATACAGGCTCTATCTGGACTAAATCTGGCCCCGATACAGGCTCTATCTGGACTAAATATGGCCCTGATACAGGCTCTATCTGGACTAAACATGTCGCTGATACAGGCTCTATCTGGACTAAACATGTCCCTGATACAGGCTCTATCTGGACTAAATATGGTCCTGATACAGGCTCTATACGAACTAAATATGGCCCTGATACAGGCTCTATCTGGACTAAATATGGCCCTGATACAGGCTCTATCTGGACTAAACATGGCCCTGATACAGGCTCTATCTGGACTAAACATGGCCCTGATACAGGCTCTATCTGGACTAAATATGGTCCTGATACAGGCTCTATCTGGACTAAACATGGCCCTGATACAGGCTCTATCTGGACTAAATATGGCCCCGATACAGGCTCTATCTGGACTAAATCTGGCCCCGATACAGGCTCTATCTGGACTAAATCTGGCCCCGATACAGGCTCTATCTGGACTAAACATGTCGCTGATACAGGCTCTATCTGGACTAAACATGTCCCTGATACAGGCTCTATCTGGACTAAACATGTCCCTGATACAGGCTCTATCTGGACTAAACATGGTCCTGATACAGGCTCTATCTGGACTAAACATGGCCCTGATACAGTCTCTATCTGGACTAAATATGGCCCTGATACAGGCTCTATACAAACTAAATATGGCCCTGATACAGGCTCTATCTGGACTAAATATGGCCCTAATACAGGCTCTATCTGGACTAAATATGGCCCTGATACAGGCTCTATCTGGACTAAATATGGCCCTGATACAGGCTCTATCTGGACTAAACATGGCCCTGATACAGGCTCTATCTGGACTAAATATGGTCCTGATACAGGTTCTATCTGGACTAAATATGGCCCTGATACAGGCTCTATACTGAACTAAATATGGCCCTGATACAGGCTCTATCTGGACTAAATATGGCCCTGATACAGGCTCTATCTGGACTAAATATGGCCCTGATACAGGCTCTATCTGGACTAAATATGGCCCTGATACAGGCTCCATCTGAACTCCTTCAACATGTCTTTACATAATTAAAACATTTCAATGTCAAATGCTCAAATGCAACGTCATTTAAAAGTGAAATAGCGAACAGGGGTGAATCGAGATGGTGATTTTATATATCGATTTATCGGGTTTGGCCTACTGCAAAGCGACGTCTGAGTCTCACCAGCTCTGGCGGGCGACGGTGAGGCAGGGCAGTGCTTCTTGGTCAGTTTAACCTTGACGCCCGGCCCGTTCTGGATGGTCTTCAGCTCGGGACAGGTTCTCTGGAGTCACCTCCAGGCAGATCTCGTTGTCCTCGGGACACGACCGCCCCCCTCCATCTGGTACTCATCGGAGAAGTTGGCCTGCAGGAGGGAGAGAGCACATGGGGGTGTCAGCTAGAAGAGGGACACATCTCTGCCCATTAATGTGTTCTGACTGTTTGATGCTCTCTTTCCTTTATTTCTTTTTCGACATTTGACGCTTTTTTTCAACGTTCTTGACATTCCTTATGTTTATTTCTCTCGCAACAATCGATGAATCTTTGCAGCACTAAGGAGAGAAGGAAAGAAGTGTGTGTGTGTGTGTGTGTGTCTGTCTGTCTGTGGTGTGAATGTGTGTGTGTGAGAGTTTGTGTGTGTGTCTGTGTGCATGTGTGCGCATGCGTGCGTGTGTCTGTGTGCGTGTCTGTGTGTTTTATTTTTCCCCAAATGATGTAAAGATGTTTGGCATTCTGTTATCAAATGGCTCTAAACATTGTGCATAAATGAACCACGCGAGCTCTTACCTGGGACAGTTCACACCACATGCTGACGCCTCACATCGGCACTTTAACGGGACAGGACGAAGAACAGGTTGTCTGGCCGTCAGACGAGGACGACGTTCTTGGTCAGCTTGGAGATGGTGGTGATGACTCCTGGGGAGGGAGAGGAACAGCAAAGGTATTAACCACGATGTACACATCGCAAATATTCCCTATACTGTTCTCTTTGGTCACATGGTCAATATCTCGTCCCATTAATATGTTCTGACTGTTTGGATGCTTTCTTCGAATATTTGTGTGCGTGTGTGTGTGAACGCGCGAGTGCATGTGTCTGTGTGCATGTCTGTGTGTGTGATTATGTATGTGTATGTGGGAGTGCGTGTGTCTGTCTCTGTGCGTGTGTGTCTGTATTCCAACGTTTTGCCCCATGTTTGTGTGTGTGTGTGTTTGTGTGCGTGATTATGTGTGTGTGTGTGTGTGTGTGTGACTGTGTGTGTGTGTGTGTGTGTATGTGTTTGTGAGACTGTGTGTGTGTGTGTGTGTGTGTGTGTGTGTCTGTGTGCAAGTGCACGTATGTGTCTTTGTGTGTGTGTGTGTGTGTGTTAGTGTGTGTGCAAATCCCTCCAAAGCAAATGCTTAGTGATTAATTTAACAGTTGACAACTTTATTATATTAGTATGAAGTAGTAGATTAATTTCATTAAAAGAAAGGTGTAATGCTGAGTGGGACAAACTGGATAGTAGTGCCTCTCTTCAAGTATTTTATGCTCTCTTTCCTTTATTTCTACTTACATTTTTAAGGCTTTTTTCTAAGTTTTTTTCTCGCAACAAATTGTACGGATTTCTCATGTTACAGTTATTGTTAATATGTTTTTTCCCTTTACACTTTGCAGTATCTCTTTGCACATCCCCTGATAAATGTCTTTGCACATTAATATTTGTGACGGTTTTCTTCGAGGTCTTTGACGCTATTTTCGATTTCGACGTAGCTATATTATTATGTTCGTATTTGGGTTTTTATTCCATACAGTCTATTTCATATTTTATTGCATTTTTTAATTTTCTATATATACACTGACTTTTGCAGTACTTTGCCACAAGGTTAAATCTCTTGTATGTGAAAACCTCCTTGTCAATTAACCTGATTCGGATTCCTGTTCAGTTATATTTTGATCGTATAAATTAGGAAAAAGCTACAATTGTATTAAAGCTAAGATTTAAATCAGCCGTACTTGTACGCCGAATTGAAGTGTATCCCGAAGTATTACAAAACTTACAAAAATGTTTGAATTGAATGTGGCGTTGTATTATTATTGCCTCTCCGCAAAGAAATGTGAGTTTACGCGCAGAAGGCTGGTGGAAGCTAACCGGTTAGCAGCGTCAGTTTGTCGGTTACCTCCCCGGGTTAAAGAAGCTACCGCGACTTACGGGTGAAGTGGTTGAGACAGGCAATGTCTAGATCTTCCCCCGAAACTTCATCTTGAGTTTACAGCCCTTAAACTCTGAAGTCAGGGAGATGCGCACTTCTTTTAGCATTGGTGTTTTTTGAAGCGCACCGCCGCCTTTTGTTTATCCGAATGTCTGAGGTCCGACAGGGAACCGCAGCCAGCGACAACAGTTCCGTAGATTTTTAGACGCGGCCAGTCAGAAGAAACACGAAACAATTTTTACATAAATAATATCGCGGCCCTCTTTTGAGTCTTTAGCCATTTGATAACGAAATACCTATTGTTCCATATGTTATATCCAGGGTTCTAAATTAGCACCGTTTACCAGCCAAATGCTGTGAAATATGCAAGTGGTTGTGATTTGCTTCACTCACCCGCCAAAACCCAATGGTAATCTATTGAATGGCTGGTAATATTTGAACATTCATTAGCCATTTCCATTGGTAGACGAAAATGTTAATTTTGAAGCCTGGTTATATCCATCGAAGCGGGGTCTTGTACATCCTCAACTGACCTCCTGCCGGTGGGCTGGACGGAGCTGCAACACAATCATCATCTTGGGTGGCGGTATTGAAGTCTCCGGTGTGTGTACGTTCAAAAGTTGTTACTGCCACACATATACTCTCTCACACACCTCTCTCTAACACACACACACACACAATAACAAATACACAAACACACACACACACACACATACATACACACACACAGTAACACATATACACACACACACAAAGACACACACACACATACATACACACACACAGCACCTAACACATACACAAAGACACACACACAATATCATCAATATACCCGGCAAAGTGGGAGACTACATTGCAGTTCAAAAACATCTGACCTGTCCTTTAACCCCGAAGGTTATCGGTATTGCTTCGTTAGTTTACGTATTTAACATTATTGGTGTGAGCAACATGGCATGGGCTTTGCGTAAACATACCGACTTTCCTAAAACCAAGTGGCGTGTTATCTGTAATGATATTGGGCTATCCGGTATGCTCAGCTATACACACCCGCATACCTTACTATGGAGAAAAAAAAAGGTTGAGGTTTAGGAAAGAGCATCCGGGGAAGGCTTTAGTAACACAAAAAAAACAACAAAAAACATGGCGTGACCAGCTCACCTTAGAAACAATAATGGGTTGGGTTCAGGAAAAAATTTTGGGGAAGGCTTACAAAAAAAAAGAATTAACAAAATGGTTGAAAACCGTGGGGGGTGATCGGTGAAAAGTCCTGTGTTTTACCCTCACCACCTTGTTCACTGCTAGTCTAGAAACACACACAACACACACACACACACACACACCACACCCCCCACACACACACCTTTACAACACACAGGCAACAGAAGACACACACACACACACACACACACACCACACAACACGGAGGCGACCACACACAAACACCCCCACACACCACGCACAACGACCCACACACACACACCGCACACCCACTACACAACACACACACACGACCGCACCCACACACACACACAAACACACACACAACACACACACACACACACACACACACATGTTTTACCCATCAGCTTTACAGCCTCCCTCCATTCATACTACTGCGCGGTAAATTCCTGAGGTAATGTAGGTCAATGGCGTAAGCGAGCGTTGACAAGGCAGCTAAAAGGATAATGCGTCTTGTTAACGCAAGAAAGACGCATACGAAGATTGTTTGACTTTTTCTTTTTATCAATGCACAAATGATATTAAAAAACTGAAAAGGTTTCACTTTCTCTTTTTGATATCATCTGGGGAGATCAAAGGGGAAAGAGCTATGAAGGAAGGCAGGGGAAGAGAAGGAGGCGTGGGAGGAGAGGGCTGACCTTTGACCAAGGGCTTCATTATTCGATGACAAGAGCTGACCAATCAGGTTGTAGGAAGCGACAAGGAGAACAAGACTGAAGTAGCTCTTCTGTTTGAGTCTGGATGAAACACTGGAAAGATCCCTAAAGAAGGAGGAGGGAAAAAGGAGGGACAGGAACATGAATGTGTGTGTTTGTGTTGAGGAAATGTGTGTGATGACTAATTTATTAATGTGTAATATTTTGTATTAATGATGTTTCATGCTAATGTGTATTTCTGTTATTATCTATGTATTAATCTTGTGAATGTTTAATGTTTATATATTTTTGTTTGTGTGTGTGTTATATTGTGTCTGTGTCTAATGTTTGTGTGTGTGGTAATCTATAATGTTGTTACAATGTTGTATTATATGTATATATTTTTATTTATGTGTTAATGATATTATTAATATTATTATTGTATATTATTATTTTGTGTCGTGAATTGTGTTTGTTGTCTCTGTGTTTGTGTGTGTGTGTTGTCTGTGTGTTTGTGTCTGTGTATGCGTGTGTGTATGTATCTGTATCTGTGTCTGTGTGTTTGTGTGTGTGTGTGTGTGTGTGTATTATTATTTTGTGTGTATTGTGTGTATTGTGTGTGTGTGTGTGTGTATTATTGTTACCTCAGATTAACAGTCTCAGACGTCTTCATCTTCCTCTTCAGCTCATCAATCAGCTCAAACATATTTCTCTACCTACTGACTCTGCCTGTAGACACACACACACACACACACACACACACACACACACACACACACACACACACACACACACACACACCCGTTATAGAAACAATAGTGGTAGCTAGTTAGCTTGGTTGGCAGAACAAGACATTTTTTAGGCAACAAAGTTTTTAGATGAAAAGGACAGCCGAAAACAAGTTGAGGGTCTATTTTAATATCCACAGTGTTAGCATGGTTAGCATGGCTAAGCCTTTGTCCTGATTGACAGGTCCTAAATCATCCCCTGTTATAAAATAAATGGGGCATCATTTACTAAATGAACATCATGCTGTGTTGAAGACTTTGAAACTAACGATGGGACCATAAACTCATTATGAAAATGTTTACTGGGGTCATAAATCAAAGGTAAGGCTCATTTTCTCACAGGCTCTACTAGAAACAGACTTCTGTTTGGAGCGGGGTGGAGTCACCCTCTGCAGTGAAGTAAGGGGCAGCGCTTTAAGGGCTTCAACATTGGCTTCACTGCTTGACTAGTGTCAGTAGTAGCAGTAGTGGCAGTAGTGGCAGTAAGTAGCAGCTATAAGATGAGGGTTGCGGAATAGATCAAATGGCAAAGATATGGTTTATATTTTTTATTTATTTAAGGAAAATGTTTTTATGCCGTAATGTCGATTTTCATCACACACACTCTGTCGTGTCTTGTCTTGTCCTGATGTGTTGAGGGACCACAATGGAAATAAGTCCTGGACTTTATTATTGTTTTATCATCGATTGTATTAAGATGTCTTTTCATGTTTATGGCATTTTTGATACAATTAAATAAATCAAATCAAATCAAAATCAAATCAAGCGGCAGTAGTGTGAGTATTGTTCGAAGTATTACCAGTTGAGGCTGACAGCAGCAGCTTGGGCCGAGCTGTCTGTCTGCAGCAGGGAGGTCCTGAGGGGAGGGCGAGTCGCCGGGCAGGACCAGCAGGCCGGCAGGGCGACATGGGCCTGGAGCAGCCGGCCGATGCCGACACTCCAACAGGTCCGGTGGCCACTTTGGATACCTGATCCAGATCCTTCCAGGCCCGTGACATCTCAATGACTGAGCAGAGACACAGAGGCGGAACTGAATTATTGCTGGATGTTTCTCTCGAGTATTGCTGATAAAACAGGCATTTTACTGTTGTTACATGCTAATATTTTATAATTCGCGAGCAGTGGCGATTTAAAGGAATATGCCACCATTTGTTGGAAATAGGGCTTATCACGCGGTCTCCCTGGCTGTAGGTAGGTGGGCCCAGCGCATTTTTGTCTCAGTGCAAGTAATTGGGTTGTTTTTGTCTTTTGTTGGCTCCTTTACTTCAACACGCTAACCAGCAACATAGGATTCCATTCACTTACGCTAACTAACTAAGCGGGTTGTGTGTTGCCGACTAAAACAATGCATGCACAAAAATGCGTTGCGCACCTACAGCTAGAGGAGACCCCACCTATCTACAGCTAAGAGGGGACCCCACCTATCTACAGCTAGGGGGACCCACCTATCTACAGCTAGAGGGGGCCACCTATCTACAGCTAGAGGGGCCTGGAGGCCCACCCTATCTACAGCTAGAGGAGACCCACCTATCTACAGCTAGGGGAACCCCACCTATCTACAGCTAGAGGAAACCTCACCTATACTACAGCTAGAGACCCACCTATCTACAGCTAAGAGGGGAGACCTCACTATCTACAGCTAAGGAGACCCACCTACCTACAGCTAGAGGGAGACCCCACCTATCTACAGCTAGGGGGCCACCTATCTACAGCTAGGGGGACCCCCCTATGTACAGCTAGAGGGAGACCTCACCTATCTACAGGCAGGGCCTTCTACATCTGGTAGAGGCCCCACCTATCTACAGCTAGGGGAGACCCACCTATCTACAGCTAAGAGGAGACCCACCTATCTACAGCCAGGGGAGACCCCACCTATCTACAGCTAGGGGGCCCCACCTATCTACAGCTAGAGGAGACCCACCTATCTAACGTGGGGACCCCCACCTATCTACAGCTAGAGGAGACCCCCCCTATCTACAGCTAGGGGAGACTGTGATAAGCCCTATTTCAATAAGCGGTGGCCGTATCCCTTTAAGACTCTTTTTATTGGGGGTCAAGCCCTAAATTTCATCTCAGCCCCCTAAAAATATAAATTTTTTCATTCTTTTTTAGTGCTTCCAGTGAGAGTTTGTGAACTTGTCTGTTAGTGACGGAGAGGGACATATGACAGGCTCAAACTAATTTTTATAGTTTAAAGAATTTAATATCCTGTTATTCCATTGCTATGCCCTGTAACCACTCAAAAGTTTTATTTTTATATATTTATTGTTTACACCTCATTATCATTTGATTTGATTCTGGTAGTCCATGAAGGGACTTTTCTAGTTTTCATATGGTCAATATTTTGCATTTATCCTCTGTTATAATAAGAAATAAATATATTCACTGTTATCCAGTGAAATTACTGATTTAGCAGGGGTGGGAGTTAACACTTTGCATTCTCACATTCTCATTGGGGGCTGAGCCCCTAAAGGGCTGATCTAGAAGTGCCCTGATTGGTATCATATAACAGCAATGTGTCTCTGCATGCTAAAGTTGAATAAAAGGAATAAAAATTCATCTTTTGGAATTGATCTTAATGCCTTAATTAAAAAATTAGGAATAATCTTCAACCTTTAAGGGACACCAATTTTTCTTTGTGAATGAATAATGTATAGTAAATAAATAAATGTTCTTCCTTAAAATACAGGGGCAAAGTCTCCACCCTATGTTAAATTCCATAGGGGCAGCAGATGTTTAAGCCAGTTATTTCATGGATTCAGGGTACTATGCATCCTGATAAAGTTCCTTGGTTTGATTAGCCCTCCCATCATCACTACCCTCACCATACCTGAGATTGTGGCTTATGTTAGTTGCATAATAGCTGGTTTGATTTGCTTGAGAGATGATCTTATGGAAGTACCCCATACCAGTCTTAGGTGTGGTGAAGGGGTATGTGATGATGAGCAAAGGACTTTATCCAGGATGCATGTATCCTGGATCATGAATAACTGACCTCTAAAATAATAATCTGCCTCCTATTGGTTTTTATAGAGGTTAGTATCACTATATCCCCTGTATTAGGAAAGGTTTAATTTTGATACATTATTCTAAAATTGTAATTCTCTAGTTGGTTTTCAATTTTTTCAAATAAGCATTAAATCCAGCTAAAAATGTTTTTATTCCTCTTTATCAAATTTAAGTGGGTTCTCATGAGCGCATCGTCTTGTCCTGCTTACGTCCTGTTGAGGCGGTCAGGACAGCGTGGTGAGCCAGGAGGGAGCCACCTCCACCCCGATGAAGGAGCTGCATCAGGGGAGGAGGGAAGGGAGGGGATCTGGCGACCACCGAGCCATTCCTGGAGCACTCCAGCACCTGAACGGTGCGCCAGTGAGGTAGGAAAGAAGGAACAAGTCAACGGGAATTCAGTTCATACTGCCAAAACAAAAAGATGTTAGCGGTTTAAAGGTCCACTATGTTAGAATTTCTCCCATCTAGCGGTGAAATTGTATTTTGCATTCAAGCGAATAGTGCTCTCTAGCCTTGGCGTTTTCAAGCGGGCGTTGCCCTTACGGTAGCCCGTTATGGTCAGTGTTAGAGCTTATCAGTTTAATTTTCTAAGCACATTTTGAAAAACAGAAAAATGGGTTCAAATATCAAATTTTTCATATTTTTTTTTAGCTTGACAAATTAAAAAAAATGTTTGATCGTTTTTCCAATTTTCTGTTTTTATTCCAGAATATCAGAAATTTAAAAAATTACAAAATTGCGTCTGGGCTCCAATTATTCAATACTGTAATGAGTATTTCTCTCCTATAGATCTATAAAGAATGAGAGGAATGGAAAGGTGTTGGAGTCGAGATATCAAAACATTCAGCATTCAACAAGATGCAGATGGTGTCTATATCTATATTTAGTACAATGATCATCCATGTCAATCAGGTCTTCATTTGCCGTCTCTGATAAAGTGATTTTATGGGATGATTAACTCTAGAACTAACCCTTCCCTTCCTAGTCTTGCATAACTAAGCCTGTGTATGTTGTGCTCTGGAACTTGTATATTAATGGCGAGATGCTTGCCCCCGTTTGGTCCAAAGAAATTTTGCACTTGCCCGCAAGTATAACCTAAATTCTCAACAAGATTCTGAATAATATTCGTAATTATCCAGCGTCAACGTCTTCTTTTGAATGACCGCCCTAACATCCAGACACAACCACGATAATAGCCAACCAATGCGTTGGTAACTAGGTGGAGCGAGGGAGAGAATATCATTGAGTATTCTACGAATAATTGGACGAGTGCAATTTTGTAATTTTTCTAAGTATACGTTCCTCTGAATAAAAACAGAAAGTGGAAAAACTGGTTAAAGATCAAATTTTTAATTTGTCAAGACCGCGAAACAAATGAAAAATTGGATATTTGAACCAATTTTTCTGTTTTCAAATGTCCGTTTGTGCTTAGAAAATTGAACTGATAAAGTTTACACTGACCCGTTATGGACCAAGAAGCTATGACTACATTGCCTTTCAATTTTCTCTTTTTGGCGACTAGGATTTCTTCTCCATTGGCTCGGACATGAGTCTGATCCTCCGTTATGAACTAAAGGGCAGTGACAAAGCGCTTCTTGCTGATCTCCTTCTCCGTTTCAGCTGGTTTCAGTCAGCGTGGCACCTCTGAAGCGAAATCGGCGTTGTGGATTTAGCTGGACCCGATTGGCTAGTGCTCTATGTCCCTCTCAGCCATTATAGTTTTTAAAAGGCGGGGCGGCCTCGGAGAGCCTCCTTGGACTTGCCGTCCGATGTAAACACAGATAAGAAATTCTTTGCTTACGAGGATAAGTCGATCATTGGCAGAGGTCATTTTACACCAATGAGGGCATATTCATGAAATAAGACATTGATTTTAGCTAATAAAATACTACACTACACGTGTCCCTTTTAATGTCACATTACAAAAATAAGAAAATCCATACAAAGCAAGTCAAGTTCAATTCAACTAGGTTAATAAAATAAAAAATAAAGACATGCACACAGAACAATGCTGCGGTGCAAAGGCAAAGAGCCCGTAACTTAGTTTTCAGTCGAAGTAGGTTAAAAGATATTTTGGAACATTCAAGACATCCTTTATCATGTGGATAATGTGGATTTGGAGTGTGGGGGTAGTAGCTCAGTCCTTAGGGAGTTAGGTTTAATTCAATGTTATTCATAGTGTCAAATAATAACAGAAGTTATCTAGGACACTTTAGATATTAGGGTTAGGGTTATAGTGTTGTCTAGACTAGGTCTAGACAACACTATAATTAGAAACCAAACTAATGTCCTCAAGAGCAATTGCAAACACTAACAGATACACATTTTGTTCTCACCGCTTGTACAGAGCTTTGACCGGCCGGCTTCTCTTAAAGAGTCATTTTTAGGATGACCTTTGGCACCGTCACCCGAGTTTTGCTCATCCACGGGCTTCCTGCAGCACCTCCAGCACCACAGGGTCCAGGTTCACAGAAACCTCCTGGGAAACAGGACAGCTCTTCACACTTTGTGCCACTGTTCTGCCAGGAGTGTGACGTTACCGTATATATACAACAACAAAGTCACAAAACAAAAAGACATGGAGGGAACTCTCTGAAGGATGAGTTTGATGCCGACTTGGCCGAGAAAATGAAAAGGGAAGCCTCAACATTCATTGTAGAGAAAGATAAATTCAGCTGGTGGAACAAACAGTTGGAGGTATGTGTTACCAAACTCCACCAGCCTCCATGTAAATAATCAGGACTTTTAACATCGTAAAACACACTTCATTCAAAGTCGACAGAAAGAAAATAAAACTACCAAAAGCCGTCTTGGTTCATCTTTCCACTGTACCAACAATCACCACTCTGGTTTGGTTGAACTCTTAATTCACCCATTTACATGTGGAGATATGCTGGCTTTATACACGCTAAAAGTCCTGATTATTTACATGGAGTCTGGTGGAGATATGCTGGCTCTATACGCTAAAGTCCTGTTATTTATGTTGGTGGATCCCAACCTAAAGTCCTTTATTTACTGGTTTGGAGTCTCTCTTACGCTAAAGTCCTATTTTTATTTGTGTATGCTCTCTATCACTAAATCCTGTTATTTACTTGGTCTCTAACTAATTTTATTTCTATTGGTGTTGTCCACACTTTTATTTTTTGGCAACCCTTATACTGGTGTTGTCCCTATTTTATACTTTGGTGTTGTCAACTAAGCCTGACTATTACTGGATTGGTGATGCTATACACACTAAATCCTGTATTTACATGGGTTGGTGGAGTTGCTGGCTCTATCGCTAAAGTCCTGCTTATTTACATGGGTCTGGTGGAGTTTGGTGATGGTGATTTTGGGGCTGTTCCATGTTAAACTTAAAGGATCTTACTCATTAACTAAAAGATATTATCTCTGTAGGGATCCATATAATGTTGTCAGACACTCAGAATAATAATCTGAGTCGAGACTGTCACTTAAACAGCAGTTAACCTTAAAAACCACATCGAGTGAGTTCACTTTCGTCCATTGCTTCTCTATCGTTATTTCACCCAGCACCTTGCTGTTCTACCGTGTATCGGACCAGCGGTGGCTCAGAGCAGTCGCGATTACGCTCTCTCTGCAACCTGACTCCAGCCCTGCAGGTGCAGCAACTTCGTACTGCAGCAGCACCGGCAATCTTGTTGTAGCTCCGGATCACTTTGGTCATCTCTGGTCCCTGGCGGGAGAGACAGAGCAGACAGGCAGGCAGGCAGACAGACAGTTGGGTCACAGAGGAATTACAGTATTGATTAGGGATATTGTTGCGTCGATGTGATCAAATCCAGTTTTACCTTGAGGGCGTCAAGCTTCTTCTTCAGGATCAACATTGGAGCTTCAAGCTTCCTGAAGAGCTGGCCGGCACCACAGGATCCGTCCGCCACCTGAGGAGGGAGACAGGTACACAGAGAGACAGGTTACACAGACAGACAGGTACAGAGAGACAGACAGGTACAGAGAGACAGTCCTTAGAGATATGGCAAAGATGTTGCAATTTCTTTTCGCGAATATGAGAGGTGGACTCCTTCCTAAGGCGTGGACATATTTTGGGTGTAAAATGCGAGAGTTCTTTCCATGTTGTCTTCATGTTTAAATTCTCAAATAAACTCCGTCCCGCGGCTTGGCGTCCTTTGTTGGTCATTTCCTTGGCGGTTAAGTGATAAATTCTGGCATTTCGTAGATTTTGCTATCTAAGATAGCCTTATATTTTACTCGTAAATTAAATTCAAAAAGTCTCAGCGTCTCCTCGTTAGTCCCTTCCATCATGTCTTTGTTGACACCTGTCATGTGTGCAAACAGAGGAATACTGAGGTGAGAATGAACTACAACTTCTTCTTCTTCTTCGTTTTGTGGCGGGTCCACACCATAAATACCTAAAACTTAATCGCAATTCAGTAATTTATTGGAATAGCATTTTCCATCAGCGTTTATCGCGTGCGCTATATATATCGATCAAGAGAAATCCGATGAGAGCAGCGTTTTGGTTTGAGTCTATTCGAAATTCAATCGAAATTTACTGTTTCCATGGCCCCATTTTACATTCGATATCCACTTAATTGGATAAAAACATGTGGATGGAAACATAGCTCTAGACTAAAGTCAGCCGAGACAGACGGTGAGAGACAGGCATGCCCGGGGGGGTTCTGATGGGGTACTGTCTCTCTGTCTTAGTAGTCTTCCTCAGCAGCTCCAGCTCTCTGCTGTAGCGCTGCAGCAGCAACGGGTGGTGCTGCTTCAGGTCAGACCAGACCCGGACCCGGACTCAAAGACCTCCAGCAGCTCCAGCATCCTCGTCTGAAACACACACCTGTTTGTCTCTCTCTCTCTCTCTCTCTCTCTCTCTCTCTCTCTCTCTCTCTCTCTCTCTCTCTCCTCCTCTCTCTCTCTATCCCTCTCTCTCTCTCTCAGTTGGAGTTAGTTCTGGTTGGGTTGAACTCACAGTGAGAGGGGCGGGACTTCCAGAAGTCCAGCAGAGACTGAAGAGACTGGAACAGACTCTCTATGAGCTGGTCTGCGTAGTCACTGTCAAGCTGGACACACACACACACACACCACACCACCACCAACCACTGAACACCACACACACACACACACACACACACACACAACAGAGACCACACACAGAGGACACGCCCACAGAGACACACACACACACACGACGGGCAGCACAAACAGATGCAGCGCGCACCAAACACAAATAGACACACACACGCAACACCCGATACCGCGCGAGACACGCACACACACACACACACACCCCTTGCCACATACACACACACACACACACCAATAGACGCACACACACCGCGCACACACACAGACACACAGATCGTCAGACAGGGTTAAGGACAGCACAGAGATGAGAAGGGTGTGTATGGACTTATCTACCTCTGGGGACCGCTGAATAAGACAAAGTCCCAATAAATTTCGGCCTGTTCCTTTAAGAAAAGTGTTGTTATACTCTTCTATTTCTTGCAAAAATCATTGTATTATTCTATGTATCGTAAGGCATGATTTGCACCTCCAGCTTCTGTGGTCAGGGCGTCGTGGGTCTTGGACGTGGTCATGGAGAGCGATGTTCTGGTAGCGAAAGTGTAGATCTTCTCAGCTCCCTCCACCTGGAACACAGACCACTCAGGCGTGAAGACTTCCGGCTACTCTCTTCTGCTGTTAGCATGCTTTTTAATCAACAAACCCTCAAGGTTCCTGTTAGGGATACAGCGATCCGACTTTCTCAGTCCAGATACCGATACCGATGCCTGGGCTTTGTGTATCTGTCGATTACCGGTTTACCCGGTCCGATCACAATTAATATGGTATAGTACACCTTCCAACTTATACCTTCCTTCCACCATAGTGGAAGGACTAAAGGACACCAGAATTCCCCTAACTAAGCGTTGCTCTTACTACTAGCGTTACTTTTTCCTAACTAAGCGTTGCGCTTCTTTAACTAAACATTGCTTTCCTAACTACGCTTACTTTCCTAACTACGCGTTACTTTCCTAACTAAGCGTTCTTTCCTAACTAAAGCGTTACTTTCCTAACTAAGCGTTACTTTCCTAACTACGCGTTACTTTCCTAACTAAGCGTTACTTGCTTTCCTAACCTAACTAAGCGTTACTTTTTCTAACTAAGCGTTACTTTTCTAATCTAACTAAGCGTTGCTTTCCTAACCTAACTAGCGTTGCTTTCCTAACTAAGCGTTACTTTTCTAACTACGCGTTACTTTCCTAACCTAACTAAACGTTGCTTTTTTAACTAAGCGTTACTTTCCTAACTAAACATTACCTTCCTAACTAAACGTTACTTTCCTAACTAAACATTACCTTCCTAACTAAACATTACCTTCCTAACTAAACATTACCTTCCTAACTAAACGTTACTTTCCTAACTAAACATTACCTTCCTAACTAAACGTTACTTCCCTAACTAAACGTTACTTTCCTAACTAAACATTACCTTCCTAACTAAACGTTACTTTCCTAACTAAACGTTACTTTCCTAACCCTAACTAAACCTTACTTTCCTAACCTAACTAAACCTTACTTTCCTAAACTAAAGCGTTACTTTCCTAACCTAACTAGCGTTACTTTCCTAACCTAACTAAAGCGTTACTTTCCTAACTAAACATTCTTTCCCTAACCTAACTAACGCGTTACTTTCCTCAACCCTAACTAGCGTTACTTTCCTAACCTAACTAGCGTTCCTTCTCTAACCTAACTAAAGCGTTACTTTCCTAACTAAGCGTTACTTTCCTAACCTAACTAAGCGTTAATTTCCTAACTAAGACAAAATAACAGATGTAATGTATTGACTTCTTATTTCTTTGTACCCTCATCTCTTCCAGCATCCGACACCGCGTCGGACAGAGGGTTAAAAAAGCGAACAAACTGGATCGGCCCGTGGATCTGTTCATTTTTCCGATCCCTGATCCAGCTATTTTGTCAATGCTCGAGACCCGATATCCGATGAGTGCCCTAGTTCCTTTAACCTTCATGCTTTGTAAAGCCTTCTTATTCTGTACTTTTTCTCTACTGTATGTGCCTGTTGTATTCTGTCTTCCTGTATTGGTTAGAGATGTGAAACTGTATGTTGTCCTGGGCGGCTTATGTTTTATTCTTGGCCAGGTCGACCCGTGGCAACCAGCCTACCTGGTTAAATAAAATAAAATGTTGTCCTCGGGTCAAATTTGACCCGTTTTTCAAGTTTTTTTTATATCAAGAAATATACGCGTCGACATAAGCGGCTAAAACTTTTGGGAAAAGCCTCAAAAATGTTGGAAAAAAGCATCAAAGCGCCGACAAAAGTGACAAAATGTCAAAAGGGACACAAACATCATAAAAGCTATAGAATGTGGAAAAAAGTACCAAAAACACAAAACATTTAAAAGCAACAACAACGTTGAATAGGGACAACAAGACATCACAAGGGTTAACATGTATGTTAGCTGATTGGAGCAGAAAAGAGATGTTATTTATATCTGCTAAAGTTTACCTGCTAAAACCAAATGTTTGGAGCCTTGAAATTGTCTGAACACATGGTTAGATACAGCTTCAAATATATTTCTGTTCAGCAATTTATCAGCAAGAAACTAAAGGGATTTCTTACTCCACAGGTGTGTGTGTGTGTTTGTCTTTGTGTGTTGTGGTGTTTGTGTGTGTGTATGTGTGTGTCAGGGCCCGCCTCCCTGAGCTGTCTCCCCTTCCCTTTTGTGTGTCTCCCTTACCTCAGCCCTTTTTTGTGTCTGTGTTGTTTGTCTCCGATCCGTCTCTTTTTGTTCCTCGGTTTCCTGAGTTCCCACGACCACTGGAAGGCACCCGGCACCAAGGCAGCTGCAATCACTACGATCGACTACACTGCACCAGTCCACGCACCTGGGGCTGATTGCCACTCTCCTATATTAGGGAGAGGTCTGCTTCGGTCCTCGCCAGATAATTGTTTCAATACGCGTAATTATCACTTGCGTTCCTGTACATTATTCAGCTATCTCCAGTTCTAGTTATTGTCCTGAGTTTCCTGTAGGTTAGCTTTTTTTTTTCTCATCGTGTTTTGTGTTCTACCTCCGACGCCATTCTCCATCCACAGCGGCTGCTGCCTTTTTCCCTCCTCAATTGGATCTTCTGTTTGGACTCCCCGATTGCCGACCACTGCCCTGCTCTCCGTGTCTCTGGACTCCAGCCTGTTCCCGACTATTCTCCTGCCGTTTGTACTTCTGCTGAGCTACAACCTACCCATACTCATTCCCACAACCTCCACGACGGAAACACCATCTCCATTATTCATTTTCTAATAAACCAGTAGTAGTATTGATCTCACCCTGTGTTCTGCATTTGTTTGTCCTACCCGTCAAGGCGTGACAGTGTGTGTGTTTGGTATGTTCATTTTGTTTGAAAAATATTTTATATACTGTACGTATATATAAAAAAGCACAATCATTCATGACCAAAATAATTGATTAACACCTGCGTTGTAAAAGAAATGTTTGAAATTGAGATGAAGAAATAAGCGTGGAATTCATAGCATATTATGGGGCTGATGATATTGGTATCTATTGAAGAATAATATAAAATATTGTAGTGAATAATCAAGAATAAAGCGGCCACCTTCATATTGCTCCAAGAGCAGACCAGACTCTCCAGAGGGGGGCCCGTCGTGCGATCTTCTCCAGACGTCTGCAGAAAGCATCAAACTTCCGAAGATGCAGTTCTCTCACTGAAGAGAGAAAGGGGAGACAGAGAGGAGAGAGAGAGAGAGAGACGTGTAGAGGTCAGTCAGTGACACTGGGTATAATATTGAGAGGATGGTTTGCTGCTTTCGGTGTTCACCTGAAGTCAAACTGTCTGTTTTTCGGCTTTTCTCTCAGTTTGTCTCTGACCGTCTGGAGCTCCTCTGGTACTCCGTTCAAGGTTACAGCAGGCAGAGATACGTGCAGCAGCGCACTGGCCACACCCACACACACACACACATGGACACACACACACACGCATGAGACACATGGAAACACACACACACACACACACATGGACACACACATACACACACACACACATACACAAACACAGGAGACACATGAAACACACACACACACACAAACACACACACACACACACACACATACACACACACACACACACACACATACCACACCAGAGACACATGGAAACACACACACACACACACACACACACACACACACAGACACGGCAGAGACACATGGAAACACATACACACACACACACACATATACACACACACACACACACACATACACACACACACACACACACGCAGAGACACATGGAAACACACACACAGACATACACACACACACACACACGGAAGCACACACAGACAGGAAACACACACAGACATACACATACACACACGCACACGAAGAGACACACACACGCAGAGACACTGCATGTACAGGCGCGCACACACACAGAGACACACACTACATACGCGAGGACACACACACCACGCAGCATGAGAGACAAACCCGCGAGGAGACACACATACAAACACATACACAGCAGAGACACACACACACTCATTATTGGTGGCTTGTAATTGGTTAACCTATGTCTTTCTCTGGTTTAGTGGCTTTGTATTAGTTAACCTATGTCTTTATCTGGTTTAGTGGATGTAGTAACCTGTCTGTCTCTGGTTTAGTGGCTTGTATTAGTTAACCTGTCTGTCTCTGGTTTAGTGGCTTGTATTAGTTAACCTGTCTTTCTCTGGTTTAGTGGCTTGTATTAGTTAACCTATGTCTGTCTCTGGTTTAGTGGCTTGTATTAGTTAACCTGTCTTTCTCTGGTTTAGTGGCTTGTATTAGTTAACCTATGTCTTTATCTGGTTTAGTGGCTTGTATTAGTTAACCTGTCTGTCTCTGGTTTAGTGGCTTGTATTAGTTAACCTATGTCTTTATCTGGTTTAGTGAAGCGTAATTGGTTAACCTGTCTGTCTCTGGTTTAGTGGCTTGTATTAGTTAACCTGTCTGTCTCTGGTTTAGTGAAGCTGTGATTAGTTAACCTGTCTTTCTCTGGTTTTAGTGGCTTGTATTAGTTAACCTGTCTTTCTCTGGTTTAGTGGCTTGTATTAGTTAACCTATGTCTGTCTCTGGTTTAGTGGCTTGTATTAGTTAACCTGTCTTTCTCTGGTTTAGTGGCTTGTATTAGTTAACCTATGTCTGTCTCTGGTTTAGTGGCTTGTATTAGTTAACCTGTCTGTCTCTGGTTTAGTGGCTTGTGTTAGTTAACCTGTCTGTCTCTGGTTTAGTGACTTGTATTAGTTAACCTGTCTGTCTCTGGTTTAGTGGCTTGTATTAGTTAACCTGTCTTTCTCTGGTTTAGTGGCTTGTATTAGTTAACCTATGTCTTTCTCTGGTTTAGTGGCTTGTATTAGTTAACCTATGTCTTTCTCTGGTTTAGTGACTTATATTAGTTAACCTGTCTGTCTCTGGTTTAGTGGCTTGTATTAGTTAACCTGTCTGTCTCTGGTTTAGTGGCTTGTATTAGTTAACCTGTCTGTCTCTGGTTTAGTGGCTTGTGTTAGTTAACCTGTCTTTCTCTGGTTTAGTGGCTTGTATTAGTTAACCTGTCTGTCTCTGGTTTTAGTGGCTTGTATTAGTTAACCTATGTCTTTCTCTGGTTTAGTGGCTTGTATTAGTTAACCTATGTCTTTCTCTGGTTTAGTGACTTATATTAGTTAACCTGTCTGTCTCTGGTTTAGTGGCTTGTATTAGTTAACCTATGTCTGTCTCTGGTTTAGTGGCTTGTATTAGTTAACCTGTCTGTCTGGTTTAGTGGCTTGTATTAGTTAACCTGTCTGTCTCTGGTTTAGTGACTTGTATTAGTTAACCTATGTCTGTCTCTGGTTTAGTGGCTTGTATGTATTAACCTGTCTGTCTCTGGTTTAGTGGCTTGTATTAGTTAACCTATATCTTTTCTCTGGTTTAATGGCGTATTAGTTAACCTATGTCTTTCTCTGTTTAGTGGCTTGTATTAGTTAACCTATGTCTTTATCTGGTTTAGTGGCTTGTATTAGTTAACCTATGTCTTTATCTGGTTTAGTGGCTTGTATTAGTTAACCTATGTCTGTCTCTGGTTTAGTGGCTTGTGTTGGTTAACCTATGTCTTTATCTGTTTGTGGCTTGTATTAGTTAACCTATGTCTTTATCTGGTTTAGTGGCTTGTATTAGTTAACATATGTCTTTATCTGGTTTAGTCGGCTTGTATTAGTTAACTTATGTCTTTATCTGGTTTAGTCGCGTGTTGATTTAACTTATGTCTGTCTCTGGTTTAAATCCACCTGCTGTGGTCCCAGATGCAAGCCCTCGCCAGGTAGCCCTACGGGTGGCGATCATCTGGTTGGTGACTTTAGAGCAGCGCGAGGTCATTCTCTCAGAGGTGTTGTAGTACTGGGACCACGGTGTGATCATCCTGATGCTGGTCATCCAGGCCGGGATGTGCTCCAGCATACTGGTCTGGCACAGAAAGGGAGGGAAGGACGCTTTAGACTAGTGGTTCTCAAATGGGGGTACGTCTAGGGGTCCTTTGGAGGACTGCAGGGGGGACACACACACACAGACACACACACACACACACACAGAGACACACGCAGAGACACACACAAACACACACAGACGCGCGCGCTCAAATACACACAGACACACAAAAACACACACACACACACAACACCCAAACAAACACACACACATCATACACACACATACACACAGACAACACACACACACACAGATACACACAGACACACAAGCACAAAACACACACACACAGACAAAACACACACACACAGACCGCACATTACACACACACACACAAATACAAACACACACACACAAACACAGCAAACACACCCAGCCCGCGCCGACACTAAATACAACACACACACACACACATACACACACACACAGAGCATACCACACACAAATACAAACACACACACACATACATACACAACACAACACATACACACATACACCTACACACATACAAAAACACACAACACATACCGCACATGTGTGCACACACACACACATACATATCACGCTACACACACACACACACACACACACACAAAACCACACTGGTTTCAATCCACAGACTTCACTGAAGACCTAAAGGTTTCTTTTCGAGTGCATTTCCCCAGCCGGTCCGAAGAACTTGTCCAGGGTGTAGAGATTCTTGACGTTGTCTTTGGCCTCGTTGGCTACCAACGGTGATGTTCCCATCCTGAAACAGCCAACCAATCAATCATGGAGATCAACAACAACAACAACAACAACAACCTGACTCAGTCACACTAAACTTGAGGTGAATCAGTTGGTGGTGTGAAACCGTACCTGTCTCTCCAGGTTCGTAGAGTTCTGGACTTGGTGACCTGCAGAACTCCCAGAGTCCTTTTCACCTGAGGACGCTTCACCTCCTCCATCAGACTGAAACACACACACACACACACACACACACAAACACACAATACCACACACACACACACATATACAACACCACGCCACAAACACAACCCAGAGGGTACACACACACACACACACACACACAGAGACACACACACACACACACAGAGACAATCACACACCACACACACACACACACAGACACACGCACAATACAAACACACACACACAAACGCATGCACAACACACACACACACACACACACACACACATATAGACACACACACACACACACCACACATACACAAACGCACACAGATGCATGCACAAATACACACACAATAAAACACACATTACACAATACACACCACACACACCTGCACAAATTTTAATACCAAAACCACACACATAGACACACACAAATGCACACAGACGATGTAGGACACACACACCACACACACATACACACACACCAAGTTACACACATACTCAATAATATTCATTAATTAATAATGTAAGTGAGACTTCAGCAGACAAGAAAACAACTTACTCTTCACAAACTTGCACGTTTGTGTGTGTGTGTGTGTGTGTCTGTTTAATGTCTGTCTGTCTGTCTGTCCTGTCTGTCTGTCTGTCTGTGTGTGTGTCTGTGTGTGTTGTGTGTGTCTCATCCATAGTAAAGGTACCATGCGTCTCTTCCAGTGCTCCGCTCAGCTGATGGTCCCACGTCATCCGCCTCCTTCCTCATCTGCTCGCTCTCCATCACACCTGCTTGATCTGATTGGTCCACACTGCCCTCCAGACGGCCCAACCAGCTCGCTAGCATATTGTTGGAGAGCATAACCCATTCAAAGCTAGAAGGGCACTTCGGTGACCTTGAGATCTCCGCGAAAAAACACCAAACGCAGTTTCTCTAAAATGTTAAAGGTCCAATGTTGGAGGATATTTAGGGACATATCCTCATCTTTTTTACTATAAAGCAGGTTGTGAAAGTATCAAAATGCTCAATCCACAATAAAATGCACACAGCCCATCTAGAAACTGTGGGGACTTCAACTAGACTATATATATATATATTAGGGTGGGAATCACCAGAGGCCTTACATACTGAACACCAATAATCAATATACACTTATGTCATCATATGATATTATTGCGATTTTAAACAGCAATATTCTGCGATATATTGCAATTCATTAACTTTTTCCTACTTCAAATTTTCCCAATTTCAAATTATGTCCCCAAAAGGAAACTTTGTCAACATCTGTTTTATCTAAAATATAAATTTTCTCTGTTTGTTATTCACTTCATTTATATTGCTGCAAATGGGGATTGTCGTAAAGCAGACAATCTGACCAACACATATATAAAAAAAGATCAATTTTGGCGTCTGTGTATCGATACATTATTTGCCACGAGAAAATATTGCAATACTATGCCGAATCAATTTTCCCCACCCCTAATATATTATATGTATATATATTATTTTTGATAACCTGCAAACCCCTTGGTGTTCTCTCAATGAGCTTCATTAGGTTAGTCACCTGAAATGGTTTTCACTTCACAGGTGTGCTTTGTCAGGGTTAATTAGTGGAATTATTTCCTTTTTAATAAAAAACAAAGGAGTAGCTACTTTGAAGAATTTAAAATATAAGACATTGTTTTCAGTTATTTCACACTTTTGTAGGTACATAATCCCATATGTGTTCATTCATTTGCCTGCATGCCTAGAGAATCTACAATGTAAGTGTCATGAAAATATAAAGGGAAACGATTGAATGAGAAGGTGTGTCCAAACTTTTGGCCTGTACTATGTACATATATATATATATATATATATATATATATATATATATATATATGATGTTAGGTACAGTATAGTCATTCCCCGCTGTTTTGATGGTAGCAGAGAGCACAGATGGTGAAGACCTGGAAACACTGGACCAATGAGAGACTGGTTTGGACTGGGAGATTTTCAGGATGGGGTTGGTTTGGCCCTCCTACCTGTTGCGTGTGTGTAGTCTGCAGGGCTGCTCGCTCACCGATGACCTCGGGAAGTTCCACCTGCTGCAGTTGGAACTTTCTCTCCATGTTGACTCTGGCCGAGCTCAGATTACTGACCAACTGGTCCACACCGAGGACAGAAAGGACTGGACGTTGACAGGAGGCGCCCTCCTGCATTGAGCCCGCCCCACGCCTGAAGACAAGAATACAGAAAATGTGATTGTGCGGGGCAAAATCCTCGATTATGCCACTTTTGCTAAAAAATGTGATGGAATATGCTATATATGATATTTATGCAACTTTATGCAATGAAATTGCGGGAACTTGCAAAACTGCAGTTTGATGAAAAAGACAAAAAAAGTGATTCCCCCTCCCCTAACATCCCTGCTTTTCAATGATGTTACGTCACTAATTACATCACTTCAAACGTTCCCATGGCAATAGGGGAAATGGCTGCTCTTGTGTGAAGTAAACGCATCACTACCCAGAGTAGGAGTGCAGGTTGAGTAGCGCATGCTCAGATTTAAACTGTTTACGGCGAATGGTTTTACTGAATTGTGAAATCTGTAAAATAATAAACTTTTCTCTGTACATACAATAACAGAAGATGGAAATCATTTCTAAAACGTTTAGCTATCTATTGTGATTGTTTGGTTGCTAAGCTTAGCTCAAACGCTATTCAACTGACAGCCAATGAGTTGTGTTTGATTGCTAACTTATAGCAGTCATTTCAAAAACGTTTTAGCTATCTATGATTGTTTGATTACTAACGTTAGCTAAAAAATGCCATTAGCATCTAGTAGGTTACTTGATTGCTAACGTTAGCTCAAAACGCTGTTAGCATCTAGTAGGCTACTTGATTGCTACAATGTTAGCTCAAAACCGCCGCGTTAGCATCTTGTAGGTTACTTGTCGCAAGTGATGCGATGCCCAACTTACATCTGCACTTCCTCACTTTGGGTAGTGAAAACGCAACATTTTTCAACTTTCTGCTAAGATATATTATGGGACTTTTAGAACGAAAATGCGAGAGATTATATAAGCCCCGGCATATTTCACGCAGAAATCGGCATAGCGCGTGAATGCAGCGATTCAACGTAATACGCTTCCACCCATACAAATATAGGGCGTAGACTTTGGCTGATTATGCATTGAATTGGCGATCGCATAATTGTGCGGGACTGTTTTATATGTCCCTCCGCCCACAACAGCAGAATAGGTCCATTTCCACTACACCAAAACGACATCTGACCCCTGATAAGACTACACCTGATGCAGATTGTTACGTCGTCCCCATACCACACCACACACCGGGAGAGAGTCCTCAGCATTGTGGAAGTTTTCTGCCTCTGCCCAACTCTGTAGATTTTGCTATTTTGGTCAATTTTCGGGATATTTGCTTCTACTGTAAAAGTAAGTCGTGTAAAATGATGATACCAAAAGTTTCTTCCATTTAGTCCAGGTATGAACGGTAATAAAGGACCAAAGAGGTAGTTTAAAGTGTTTGGTGTTTTGCGCCCTAACGGGCGCCTTCCAGGCAGCCAGAAAATGTATTATGTTTAGGGTTAAGGTTAGGGGTTAGCTGCCTGGAAGGCGCCATTGGGGAAAAACCACCATTGAGCGATCAAAGATTTGTATATATCGATCAGAGTCTGAACAGATAATGTATTTTGAAAAATTGACCAGTTGCTCTAGCCGTTCCAGTTCTGCCTGGACTGTTGAACACCCACTCTGTGTTCTCTGTCAAAAATAGACCAAATATGTAGTCAGTCTAGGTAGTCTGTGTAGTATATTTTGTTGTTAGCTGCTCACACAGTCTACCAATTGTACGATTGCTTTTGGGTGAAGACAGTCCGGATTGGATGTTGGTGTTTACCTGCTGGGACCGGGGGCCGGTTATCATGATGTGAGCCAGAAGTCTCCAGACTGTTCAGGATGTAGCTGTCGCTGCAGTCCAACATGCCAAGTTCACCTCCTGTAAACACAGACGGGACAACAGCGTGAGAGCTACTAAGGCTAGATCACAGCTGTCTTACTAAACGCTCCCTACATGAGTCAACAGGAGACCGAGTGGGCGTACAGACCTGCTATGCGTTAAGCTAGGTGGTTATCGCCTCTCAGTGGTTCTCAGGAAGAAAAGGCACTTCCCAGTAAAGGCTGAAAATAACAAAAAAGAGACTGTGTTTAGTTTAAAACTGTAGTGGAAATTTGTCTCCTACCATGTAAGAGGAAATAGGCCTTCAACTTTTCAAACAAGTATTTTGCAATTAACGCAAAACAATTACTGCCATAAGTGTTTAACTTTTTTGTATGTACATTTCATTAATATATATTTTTATATATTTAAATTCCTTCCGGAGATACTAAAGTCCATGTTATTTTTTTTTTTTTGAATCCAATTGATATAAAATTTTGTTTTGTCTGTATTGAACATATTTGAAAATCGATAATTATTATTATTTTTTTTCATATACATTTATATATCTGCATTTATGTCAAAACCCTAGAGACTTTCACAGCATCAAAATGTCATTTATTAAATGTATTTGTGTCAAAATGACATAAACATCTTTTCGGTATTCTATTTTGTCTTCAGGGAAGCGAAAAAGAGAATTAGATATGATATCAGAGTGGCTAGAACAGCGGCGTGTACAGTAAATGGTGGTTTGGTGGTGGTGGCCACCGTAGCAGTTAAAATGTGATCGGAATGGGAGGGGCTAGAAAGTAATATTAAGTTGGTTGTCATATACTATTTCACTGCTAGATGGGAGAAATTCTGCCGTCTTAAGTTCTGGTATTAGTCCTGTATTATACATTTTCACAACAACCGTAGGTTTGTTCTTCACGGTGCTTCAGAAAGGCTGGTTGAAGTATCGTCATCCTGATGTATTGTAAAAACGATGATAAACTTTTAGATAGCTTAATTTTCAAACGCTTCCATGTCTTTTTAAACGCTGCTGGTTCCACTTCTATTAAGCACCATAATTAAGCATGCATCACCTTTTCAGCTCAAGCTTTGACTGCTGTTTAAACTTGGAACAAAGAGAACAGGTGAGTGGGATAACCAGTCTGTTTGCCCTGGGTAGAACTGGTCTGAGTGCAGTCCTCCAGACTGAGTAATGTATGGGGGGGGAGGTATTTGTGCCGGCACACGCTAACCACCAAACAAAGCAACACGCGAATTTTCTTCCATAGCAACTCAACACACAAACCTTGCGGAGCGAGGTATTGTCCTTGAGGCAGGGACATTGGTTAACATTGGGCCGCGCCAGAGGGAAACTAAATATATGTTGACGGCTCGGGACAGAATGTGCAATCATAAAGCATCATAAAGCATCTTATAGTTACACTTCTTCTAGTTACACTAGTTGCAGTCTTCTCCTGTATAGCGGTGGCGCTAATGAGGAAAGGACCGACGCTGTTCTTTCTCACGGACTAGAAGAAGAAGAAAAAGAGGCCGCAGAACTGGCAGCAGTTTCGTGTAATGCTTTGATCTGATTGGATGATCTACTTGGTGGATCGAACTTTTCATTCACCATAAATGAGCTCATCTTAACCCGTAGTAGTTTACCAGGAGAGACTTCGGCAGTCACTCTGAGAGTCCTGGCATCACGTTGCCATCAAATTCCGTCCATGCTTCCTGTTTCCGCTTTTCGCATGCCGCTGAAAAAATAGAGTGGTGCACGCCCTCGCTAGCACTTAAAATCCTGACGCCATGCGAGATTCATCGTCATTTTGACGCGTCACATTGGCGCCATTGGCGGGTGTGTGACTGTAAAAAGGCCTTTACTCTTCTGAAGCTCTTTGGGACTTTGTTCTGTATAAGGTGCTATACTAATATCACATATTATTATTATGTTTATGTGCGCAAACATAAGGAGCCACCAATGGCACGGCGAATTTCTGCAGGAACCCATCAGACTTTGAAGGAATTCAGGAACTTAACTTGCATTTTGACCTGGCTCTTTATTTAACCCCTGTCCCAAAAACTTCCCAACTCCCATCCCTCTTTTTTTTTTTTACTGTCAAAGCGTCAGCATGGATGGATGTCTGAACGGGCCAAGACTCATAAGATGTTAGTTCCTGAAAGAAAACACAAAAACGGTACAGAGACGAAACTACCCCAAAAATATGAAAAAAATATGAATTTAAAACGATTTAGAATAGATGCAAAACCACCACAAAAAGATGCAAACGACTGAAAATAAATGCTAAATTCCTTCTGATCGGCTCCAAATCCACACTCAGCAAAACCAATAACCCCACTCTCACCATCGACGGCACCATTGTCTCCCCATCTCCCCAGGCCCGCAACCTTTGGCGGCTTATCTTTGATTCCACTTCTCTCTTGAGCCTCACATCCGTCAAGTCATTAAAACCTCCTTCTTTCACCCGCTCACAACATCGCCAAAATCAGACCCTCTCTCTCCCAGCACCGCTCAAAAGACTCTATTCACGCCTTCATCTCTCTCCCCACTGGACTACTGCAACTCACTTCTCCTGGCATCAGCTCTACCAACATCAACCGACTCCAACTGGTCCAGAACTCAGCCGTCCGCCTCATTACCTGCTCCAAATCCTGGCACCACATCACTCCAGTCCTAAAACAACTCCACTGGCTTCCCATTTCCCACCGGGATCACCTACAAAATCCCGGTCCTCACCTATAAAGCCCTCCACCATCTGGCCCCCTCATACCCTCACTGACCTCCTCTCCCCTTACCAACCCTCACGGTCCCTCAGATCCACCTCAGCCGGTCTCCCTCTCCATCCAAAAGTCCAAACTCGCAGCCTGTTTTGGGGACAGAGCCTTCTCCAGAGCAGCTCCCAGGCTCTGGACCCTCCCCCAAGAAATCCGCGACCCTGAGTCCCCTCACCATCTTCCAGTCCCGCCTCAAGACCCATCTCTTCACCTCCAGCCTACCCATAGTCCACCTGCCCCCTCCTTTTTTCATCTGTATCTTGTTTTGTTCTACGTGTTTTTGTTTGCTCGTTTTGTTTTGTTATGTTTTTATAATCTACCCTGCCCTGTAAAGCGACTTTGAGTCCATGAAAAGCGCTATATAAATTCAATTTATTATTATATTATTATTATTAAATGACTAACAATAGATGCAATCCCCCACAAGGAGGTGCAAAACAACTACATAGAAATGTAAAACAACTAAAAATAGATGCAAAATTACTAAAATTCTGACGACAGATGAGATGCCTCATCTGTCGCATATCTTTACAGGTTTATGAGAAAGTCAAACAGTCTTGTGGTTCCTGAATTAGCTCCTTTGTTATTAAAGGGGCCCATGCAGATTTTGGCAATTTCTTCTTGTTTTCTCTTTTTTTGCAGGTTTCTCTACAGAGCTCCCCTACAGCTTCAGAATAGATATTTTGGCAGCTCCTATGTTTACTGCGTCTGACTTCTCGCTAGGTCAGTCTGCCGGTTCCTCTTTCTCTGTTCCTCCAACAATTCTTTCCTAGCTTTCTGCCCTCTCTTTTGCCAAGGCTCAGCCATGACGATAATGTGAAAAACTCCATCGCTACTTTGTTCTTATAGCTTAGCCGGTTCCTGTAGCGTGCAGGCGGTGCGGGAAGCAAGGCCGTAGGGAGGGAATGACCACCATTCAACCCGAAAAAGTCATAGAACCGTTCCAATGACTCCGAAGCTGTTCAGTTAATGTAAATTAAGCTAAAAAAAAAACTGCATAGTTCCCCTTTAAGCTTTCCTTTGTGATGTGTTTGCCTGGAACTCAGACTTCCAAAATGTGTAATCAACAGCAGTTGACGCCCACCTCGGAGCTCCCCTGTGGTGATTGAAGAGTTTCCTCTGAGCTGAAGGCGCTGCGGCCATGCACAGCCGCACAGCGGAAAAACTGGAGGACGGATTCTGGGGAGAGACTAGATACAGAAAGGTTAAATGATGAGAAAAAGATAGGAGGCGGGAAGTCAGGGAGGAGACAGAAGTGATGAGGAGAGAGACAGAAATTGAAATCAGAAAAACAGACTGAGAACAGAGAGACAGAAAAACTTGAAATAACCATTAAAAATACGGTATTGTTTTACCTGCGTCACATTCTGATAGAAGAAAATCAACTTCTGGATCCCGTTTGCCCCAAGAACTCCTCGATGAGACTGAACTGGAAGAATAGGACATGAATCATCCAGAGTTTGGACTCGGGGAGAAGAGAGGAGACATTAGTTTTAAAACAGACTGTGGGTACGCGATCCGTGCTGCCTGCACGATCCGACATTCGCAGATGATAATCCTGTTTTACGACTACACAATCTGTTCCACGCTTGCGCACCTTTGCACTGCAGGAGTGTGGAGGAAACTGAAGGTCTGCAGTGACAGAAAGACTCACACTTCATTACCCATGTAACCAACATGGTGTATGTCCATCTAACATGTAACATGTAACAACTCCTTTATTATTTTGGATTGGCAACCACGTAAACACCTCCTAATGCAGAGAGTAAGCTACACTTAAAAACATCACGACATCTCCAGACTACACGTCACAACAACAACAAAGTCGCCAAGGCGTAGTACACGGACATCGATGTGCGGTTTTGGATCAGTGGCAATAAGTACTTAATTGAAATATCTTTATAAAACAGACCCGCCGTTAACTGCACAATGAATAACATAAAATATAGCTTACAAAAAGATGCCGCCAGTTGTGTGTTTCAACGCATGAATGATACAAATAGTGTAGGGAAACCGTCACGTTTTCTACGACGTATTTACGCGGATGCGCATACCGGATCGTGCAGGCAGCACAGATCGCGTACCGTCAGACCGTGGCGTTACCTTGTCGTCAGAGACGAGGGTTTCCTCCACCTCCGGCTCGCCCAGAGTCCCGGCGTCCACCAACCTGCCGATCAGGTATTTGTGTCGGGCGTCCAGCGCGGCTCGCCTCTCCTCCTTCATGGCCCTCGCCTGCTTCGCTATCTCTCTCCTCGCCTCGTTGGACAACAGCACGGCCCTTTTACCGGACACCTGGAAGACAGAGCCGTTCTTGAAGACACTGGGCATGGTTATATGTCTGATCATGGCGCTCAGAACAGAGTCGTGGTCATTCTGAGTCGATCGCTCCAGCCAGAAGTCGAGCACATTGAAGAACTAGAGACTAGGGCTGTGCTCGATTGAAGAGATTCTTAGTCGACTAACACTCATTCAACTGTATCGACTAATCGATTAGTTGATTTAATCGACAGATCTGTAAATCTGAGTTTCTCCGCAAAGAGTCGTGTTAAAAGCACCACTTTAATTCTTGTTTACCAGAGATGTGCTCGTACGTTTCTTGGAAATAAGTCATTCAGCATGAAAACAGCATCAGACATGACTAATGGACTAAAGAGATCTAAGCTGACTGAGACCAAAACCACCGATTAGTCGACTAATCCACTAAGAGGGAGCAGCCCTTACCACGGCAATACCGTGACCCGCTGAAGTCCCGAAAAACTGTCACCATCTAGTTCCCACGCCTGCATCATGGCGCCCCCTGTGTTCGGCTGCCGTTAGCGTTTACTCACCGAGGTGCTGGTGGTCGGGGGCGGAGCGGCTGCCGGAGAAGTCATGTGATTGATGGCTCTCAGGTTCTGGCTTCCTATTCGCCGATGTCCTCTGCCAGCCACATCTGACGATCGGAGGAGGAAACAAATAAAAAAAAATAAAAAATAAAAACAGCAGGAATACCTAAATGAGAGTTTCCATATTTTATTGGCTTTTATTGTTTCTAGGCCGCCATAAAACAACGGCTGTCAGCCATATAGCTACGGTAGTTATTAATGTCAATAGGTCAGTCTGGTTTACACATTTCAGTTCTTTCAACCACAAAATGTAGCTACTCACAAGAACAGAAAAGCATCCAAACATAAATCACATCTTGAAATGGTTTTAGATGCATTAAATCCATTCATAGGTGTGTGATTAGTTGTGGTAATAGTAGTCGTACTCAGTGGTGTAATCTAATGTATTGTAGCGGGTATACTGTCCCAAACACACACACTATACTATATATATACTATATATATATATATATATATATATATATATATATCTAAAATGTATTGTTTGTATGTGCATATCAAAGTGTGGGGTCTGGGTGTTCTCCCCCAGGGGTATTGTGAGCATCAAAGACTTTATTTCCTGCATTCTGATATACTTTTATGCACCAATATGGTGGGAATACCTTTATTTATCCTATGAGAAGGAAAAGACAGATGACATTCAAAATATATACAAAATATAATGGAATATAAAGCAGTAAGAGGGCTACACTACACTACGCACACACTACACTACACACATACTACACTACACACACGCACTATGCACACACTACACTACGCACACACTACACTACACTACACACACACACACTACACTAAGCACACTACACTACACTACACTATGCATATACTACACACACACTACACTACACTACGCACACACTACACTGCACTACACACACACTGCACTCAGTGAGGAGCGGGTCGATGAAAGATTAGAAAAGTCTCTGGGCATGTTCTCCAATGTTAGTTTAGTTTGCTGTCACATTACTCGATCCACTATTTGGGAATACAAATATCTGAAGTGAAAGTTCTTTCACAAAACTATGTTCATATATACGTATCATTGTACATTTTTAAGTGGGTATATGGACATCCTGGAGATTTCTTAGTGGGTATACTGTGTATACCTGCGTATCACGTAGACTACACTGCTGGTCATACTATAATTGCAGTAATATAGGAGTAAAATGGGCAAAACCAGCAGTAAAAGTAGTAGCAACAGATTGAGTCGTCAGCCACATTAAGTGTAACTCGTATTATAATAGTATTACTGGTAGTTGTAGTTGTAGTGTTACTGCAGAATGACTAAAAATTGATGCAAAACCACCACAAAAAGATTCAGAACGACTAAAAATAAAGGTTAAACGAGCACAAAGAGACACATAACTACTACGTAGAAACATAAAATGGCTAAAAATTTATGCAAAATGAATACAAAGGGATGCAAAACGACTAAAAGTAGCCCCCCCTCGACTCTTTAAGTTTGGGTGTCTTGTTCCTGTGTAGACAGAGTGGGAGTCCTCTTAATGGTTTTACTCTGTGTGTGTGTGTGTGTGTTTTTTGTGTGTGTGTGTGTGTTGTGTGTGTGTGTGTGTGTGTGTGTGTGTGTGTGTGTTTTGTGTGTGCGTAAATTTTTTTTTGTTTTTTTTTGTCTGTGTGTGTGAGACTTGGCAACTAATAACACAACAAAGCTGCCTCCTCTGTGAAAAAGAAAGAAAAGAAATCTAAGCTTTGTTTTAAGATCCTAAAAACTGACTTTATTGTTTACCTTCTGTATCATACATTATGTACGCACATAATAGGCTTCATTCACACCAACAAGAGGGACTTTTATATTAATAGAAGCTGGATTGTGGATGTAAGAAGTAAGTTTTTGCATGTCTGTACCTTTGCGGAGGTAAAGCAGAGGAGGTCTGGGCCTTTGGTCTGCTGCTCCATCCTCCTCTTCCTCCCCCCCAGGGCCTCTCTGTCCTCCCGCCTGGAGCTCCGTGTCCAGGGGAGGATCCGAACCGTTCAGGCCCGGTTCAGGGCTCCCAGCTGGGGGAGAAACCTCAGCTGGAGACTGAGAGTCTGGATCTGCCATCTGAGAGTCAAGACACATTCGTTTACTGACTTTATTTCATATTAGAATCATTTAAAGTTGTTGATGACATCAATTACACAGCATAAATCATCTAATTATACCAAGAACCAGGGTTTTAAAAGACAATTCCGGCGCAAAATGAACCTATGGGGTTAATAACATATGTATACCGAGTCGACCGTTCTCTGGGATCTGTTTTCATGCTAATCGAAGGCGTCTATAGCTTGAAACTAGCTACCGCAAAACCGGTGATTAGCTGCTAACGCTAGCCTTCGGGGCAGAGGTTAATCACTATTTTATACCACTAACAAGGCTCAAAATAGCACCGCACTTAAACGGTAGTGCCCGCATGCAAACATGAATGCTACTGTCTTTACAATCTATCTTTTTAATAAACTGTCTGTACACATACAAAGTTCTCAATGCTTGGGTTTACATGTAGGGACCCTCATTATGCTACCGTGGAAGTGTGGTGATATTTTGAGCCTTGTTAGTGGTGTAGAAATAGAGATTTACACTCCACTCAAATGCCCCGAAAGCTAGCGTTAGCAGCTAACCACCAGTTTGCGGTAGCTTGTGTCACTGCCCGATGTGAGTCGAGGGCAGATGTGAGTCACACATGCTCAGATTTAAACGGTTTACGACATAACGTGTCTTACTGAAATTGTGAAATCCATACGTATATTTATATACAATAACAGAAGATGGAAATCATTTCAAAAACGTGTTAGCTATCTATGATTTTTAGATGCTAACGTTAGCTCAAAATGCCATTCAAGTGACAGCCTTTGTTGTGTTTGTTGTGCTCAAAATAAAAAAAAAAGTCAGATAAAAATGGATAACAGGAAGCGCAAAGGCGGCGCTGAAAAGGCCAGAATAAAAAAGAAGAAAGCTTTGGAAACTGACGTGGCCAAATGTTCTAAGCTGAGCACATTTTTCCTCAAAAAAACAAATGAAGATGACGAGGCTGGTAAGTAAGCTAACGTTAAGGTAGTTAGGAGCAGTGAAAGATGCTAGCGACCGTGCAAAACAACGTTGTTGTCTGCAAACCACCGTTCATGTATCAAACTTTTTCTTGTAGCTTTTCAGCAGCAGCCGCCTCTAGTCCGGTTTGCTGCTAACAGTGAAGACCAAGGCCCGGTAACCAAGGGTTACCAAGCTCCAGTCATGAGCCCAACACACCAGAATGGGCAGGTACGATTGTCATTCAGAAGAACTAATAGTAACGAAGAGCCCTGCTCAATGAAAAATGCCCAGTTGTGAAGAGACTATAATGCTCTCACTGTGAAAGACACAGGTAAGCTGCTGTTGTACAATAGTGTGTGAATAAGCAAACATTATCACTGAAAAAAAATGCTTTTCTTACTTAGTATCTTACTTGTTTCCAGTTCAAATATCGAAATATTCTTAATTCAAGATACATTTACTAGACAAGTGAAATGGCATAAGAAATTATGTC
The DNA here is from genome assembly GCF_010015445.1 of Perca fluviatilis. Lineage (NCBI taxonomy): Eukaryota > Metazoa > Chordata > Actinopteri > Perciformes > Percidae > Perca > Perca fluviatilis. Next base: position 29,298,042 of record NC_053133.1, read on the forward strand.
TTGTTTTCTGAAAAAAAAAACTAAAAATTAACTGATTTTGTTTTTTTGTTGCTTAAAACAAGCTAAATCTAAAACAATTATTTTTCTTACCCCATTGGCAGATGGAGCATGTAGCTTGTTTTAAGCAAAACTCAAAACTTTTCATACTTGTTTAGTAAAAATGCAAATAGATTCTGATTCTGTCCTGTTATTTACTGTTCTAATAAATCTTCACTGTGAAGCAAAACTTAGGCTACTGTTTTTGCACTGAATTGGAAATGATATTTTTCAAAAATACAATGAATTACAAGGCTGTAGAGAACAGTGGGCCTATGGCAGACTTATAATCTGAGGTTTTAATTACATTATTTTAATATAGTCAGTCGTGAACTAAAGTGGGCCGGTCTAAGGCATGAAACTCCAGGGCTGAAAATGAGTCCCAATCCGGCCCTGTAGCTATCTGTGATTGTTTGATTGCTAACGTCAGCTCAAAAAGCCGTTAGCATCTTGTAGAGACGCATTCGATTAGCATGCTAACAGTCGACTCGGTACACGTGTTATTAACCCCTAGGGTCATTTTGCGCCAGAACTGTCACTTGTCACTTTACTCAACAAACAAGATAAGATATGAACATTTTATTAAGCAAATGTTTGATTCATGAAGCCAATTCACGGTGTACAAAATAATAAGTTAGCAATATAATGAACAATATAGTAAGCAACTTTCATTCACAAAATGCAACTTAAGGTGTTTTACACACAGAGTAAGAAATGCAGACCAATGAACGACATAAACGAAATAAAGGACTCATTGAGTCTCATTCTGGATCAGAGAGGAACTGTAAATCTTCACCTTGAACAACCTGAACTGCCCGAGTGCCCTTGAGCCACTGAGCGACCTGCTGGCTGTAGAAGAAGTAGAGAGTCTTGACCTGCTGAACACTCAAAGAGTCTGCTGCGCCGAAATAACCCAGCCGAGTTTGAGAGAGACGCAGAGAAATACAGACTGGCTCTGCAAAAGGAAAGTTTGACTGCTGCCATGGTAACCCTGGCAGAGAGGTGTGTGTGTGTGTGTGTGTGTGTGTGTGTGTGTGTGTGTGTGTGTGTGTGTGTGTGTGTGTGTGTGTGTGTGTTTGTGTGTATGTGTGTGTTTCTGTATGTTTGTGTGTGTGTGTGTGTGTGTGTGTATTTATGTGTGTATATGTATGTATGTGCGCGTGTGTGTGTGTGTGTGTGTGTGTGTGTGTGACTTGGCAACTAATAACACAACAAAGCTGCCTCCTCTGTGAAAAAGAAACCGAAAAGAAATCTAAGCTTTGTTTTAAGATCCTAAAAAGTGACTTTATTATTTACCTTCTGTATCATACATTATGTACGCACACAATAGGCTTCATGTACACCAACAAGAGGGACTTTTATATTTATAGAAGCTGGATCGTGGATGTAAGAAGTAACAGGACTTGAATAAAAAGTGAAATTCTTTTCTGCAATAATACAAACTGTCGCAATATGAGATAAAAATATAAAAACAGAACATATAACTTGGGGCTTGGTAGAAAAATCAATAAATCAATGAAATATAAATTTCCCCAATTCAATAGAGAATTATCATATAAGTATTACATATAAATGATTTACACAAGCGTCTGTTCTCTTTGTACGGAGTCTACACTTGACCAAAGAACGTGTTAGTTAATTAATACAGCACAGAGAGTTGTGTATGGTTTACATTACCATATGCTACAAGTTCAGTTAAGGCACAAATGTGCAATTAAGTGTGCGTGCAATTTACATTTTATTTCAATGTTTTACAGCATACGGTACTGTGAATGGCTTATTCTTTGGTTAGTAAATATAGAATACCCAGCCCTGATAAGATTCAGATTCAGATTCAGATTCACTTCATTAGCCATTTTCAGTGTAACCCACATTGGAAAAAAAATGTGCAAGTAGCTCAAAGTGCAAGGTCAACACATAAGAGGACACAACATAAAAACAGTAGGGGTGGGAATCACCAGAGGCCTCACAATACGATATCATCACGATACTTACATCACGATACAATATTATTGTGATTTTAAAGATATTGCAATATTCTGCGACATATTGCAATTTATTACCTTTTTTCCAACTTCAAATTTTTCCCAGTTTCAAATTATGTCCCCAAAAGAAAACTTTGTCAACATCTGTTTTATCTAAAAAGACAAAGAAAGTTTGTTCATCTCACTTAAATTTTATTGCTATAAAATGGGATTGTCAAGCAGACAGACTGACCAACACATATATAATAAAAGATCGATACTTGGCATCTGTGTATCGATACAGTATTGCCACGGAAAATATTGCGATACCATGCTATATCGATTTTTCCCCCCACCCCTAAAAAACAGACAAACAAAGCCATATAAAACCTCAATATTAAAATGCTGTACAATAAAAATCCATACATAAATTTAAAAAAGCCTAGTTTAAGGTGCTTTGTTTAAAGTAATTACAGTTTGTTTTCAAGCATATACATGGAAATGTTGCACTTATGACACTAAAGTTTCAAGCTTTATGTTATTTTTTGGTAAATAAAGAAGATATTTCTGAGACTAAAAGCTACTCAGATCATTCAACAAAATAGACAATAAACCAAATAAACATATGTATAAATGACAACACCATAAGCCCTTCATACAAGTCTCTCCCCAGCACAAAGCTTCTTAGGAGACCTCCAGAAAGTTCAAATACTTTCTCCATTTTCTAGTCTAGACATCCAATCTGGCAAACTATTTTCTTAACTTACTTAAGTGTTGGTCATCTTACTTTAAAAAAGTAATTAGTTACAGTTACAAATTACTTCTCCCAAAAAGTAATTGAGTTAGTAACTCAGTTACCACATTATAAAAGTAATTTGTTACTCAGAAAAATAACTGTGACTTTTTTTTCCTGGGCATAGCGTGCATGTTACATAAACATTCTTGCCTTTAATTTCAATGAGCAAGAAGTATTGCTTCCAGTTTGATAACGCTACCTTTGAATTTCCCTGGCTTGTCAGGAACACAGAGGGATGATGGAGGACTCCACATCAGGTGTCAACACATCAAACTTTCTGATCACTCTGACAACATCTGATGAGAGAAATAGACAACAGAAGAGATAAATGAGTGTTTCCAGAGACTCCATTCATCAGCTGTCAGTCAGTGATGCAGCACATCCAGTATAAAGAGCAGCAGAGACTTCAGTGTTCAGACACCAAGTGGAGCGGTTGTGTAGAGCAGCCTGCTTCCTTTCAGCTCTCATGTTAACGTGTTGGAGTGAAGCTCACAGACCTGCAGAGACTTTGGCCATCAAGTCTGTTGACTCTAAAGATTTCACTGAAGTACACAGTGGAAATAAACTGCTGAGAGTCCTGAACGCATCATTACTGCAGAAACAGAGAGACGTTCACTGCTCACTTTAATGATATTACATAAGAAATATGTAAATATGGAGTCTGTTCTGAAATGTTCTTACAAAACAAATGACAGGACAGATTACACACGCACATGCAGTATATATATATATATATATATATATATATATATATATATATATATATATATGGGCTGTCAAAAATAACGTGTTCATTTCGATTAATTAATCTGAGAAAAAAGTAACACGTTAAAAAAATAACGCAGATTAATCCATTCCATATTGACGTTTGACCCGGAGCCGTTCTAGCTGCCTGGATCATTGATTGGAACATTTACTTGTAAAAATCTTCTTAATCTGGTGCCACTGATATGTCTGCGCTTCTCTCTGATGCTCTGAGACAGACGATACAGGCAACACAAACACTGCTGCACGTGACACTAGTTAACACTATACTCGACAGCAGCTAACGTTAGCCTACCGCTAGCTAGTAGCTGGATTAAAAACTGTTAAAATGCTGACAGCTAACGCTAAATGGTGTGAAGTTTGACTGTTTCACTGTAGAGGATTCCAACACCGAGATATAACAGTCTGCAGCTGCTGTTGCCGGAAAAATAACACAGACGGTACTTTCAATGAAACTGGGAAACTACAGACTCGTGGTGCATTCGTAGTTGTTGTTAAATGTCCTTTTCCCATCTGGTGGTTGTTTTTGTCGTTCAACAGCAATTTACTAGTTAAGTTATTGTTATAGTTTTTACATTATTATTAAATCATTTAATTTTGACCATATGGCCTTAGTAATAAACAAGCCGTTCTTTAATGTCGCCGACTGTTGTTTAGTACCCTTCTTTTTTTTTTTACTTTCTTAAAAAGTATCACTTCAGGCACCGTTAATTATGTATGTGATCAATTTTGATTAATTAATCACAGAGTATGTAGTTAATTCAATTATTTTTTAACTGATTGACAGCTGTCATATATACACATACATACATATACATACATATATACATACATACATATATATATATATTATATATATATATACACACACATACATATACACACACACACACACACACACACACACACACACACACATATATACACATATATATATATATATATAGTACAGGCCAAAAGTTTGGACACACCTCATTCAATGCGTTTCCTTTTTATTTTCATGACTATTTACATTGTAGATTCTCACTGAAGGCATCAAAACTATGAATGAACACATATGGAATTATGTACTTAACAAAAAGTGTGAAATAACTGAAAACATGTCTTATATTTTAGATTCTTCAAAGTAGCCACCCTTTGCTTTTTGATGGCTTGATGTGTTCTCTCAATGAGCTTCATGAGGTAGTCACCTGAAATGGTTTTCACTTCACAGGTGTGCTTTGTCAGGGGTTAATTAGTGGAATTATTTTTCCCTTATTAATAAAAAAAGCAAAGGGTGGCTACTTTGAAGAATCTAAAATATAAGATGTTTTCAGTTATTTCAACTCTTTTTGTTAAGTACTTCCATATGTGTTCATTCATAGTTTTGATGCCTTCAGTGAGAATCTACAATGTAAATAGTCATGAAAATAAAAAGGAAACGCATTGAACGAGAAGGTGTGTCCAAACTTTTGGCCTGTACTATATATATATATATATATACACACCTTATATATATACCATTCTGCTCACTTTACAGGTAAAGAGTACAACTGTTCATTTGTGCAAATAATTAGTAGCCTAACTCCTTGAATGGCATTATTATGACAGTTTCAATTCAGAGCAGTGGTCAGTAAATGTATATTTTTAGGCTACTTACGCATTCAGTCGGTCTGCGATCGTCTGCCTCGCTTTCTCTCGCTGTTTCATTATAGCAGCAAGGTTTCTTTTATTTTTTTACAAATAATGTGTTTTACGTTGTCCTACTTCCATATGAAGCTCTCACTCAGTGTAAATAATGCACAGTGAGTATTCTCCTTTTGAGAATCATTAAATCTGTGATTGAGTTTGCGGTCTGTTAAAGAAAGCCGTGAATGCGCATCTATCAGAATTACTTCAGCCTGGCTCGACCTAGTCGCTCCTCTTGACCCTGGCTTGACCTCGGTTTATCGGTTATTCTGGATTTACAAGTTCTACTTTTGTGCAATACCCCCCAGATTTTAAGTTGGACAGTTTGATGTTGTGATGCTGTCAGCTGTAATCTACATGTATTTCCTGCAGACATGAACACAACAACAGCGGTCTTCACATCAACTCAAACACATGATAACAACAAGCATCTGGCTCATCTGATTGGCTGTTTTCTTTCTCTGTGTCCAATCCTGTCACCATTCTCCTCTCAAAGCTTCACTGAGATGGTTGGAGGGTTACAGGAAATACTGGATCTTTGCTTTGATACTAACTGGGTTTAGTTCAATACTGCTGAAACCAGCATGGACTGAATCCAACCCTCTACTTACTCAAGTGTATCCAGTCTACAGTCTGGACTCTCCTTCAGATCACACAGCTGCTTCACGTCTGAATCTTTCATGTTGTCCTTCAGGTCCAGCTCTCTCAGATGGGAGGGGTTGGACTTCAGAGGTGAGGCCAGAGCAGCACAGCTGATCTCTGACAAACTGCAGCTCCTCAATCTGAATGAAGAATAAATTATGTAACTTTAAAAGACAATGTTCCTGCATGAATTCATTTAATGTTTAATAATCTTTTCAGATCTGAAGGTTTTGAATGTAGACGTTTTTTTGAACAGAAACTCCAAACACCTGAACCCACCAGCATGCAGGTTAAAAACTGAAAAACAATTAGTGAAAAAGATCATTTTAAGGACAACGTGCTAGTACTTCAATAAATATGTGGTGATTTAACCTCTTAAACACTGCCCGCTCCACCAATGGGCCCATCTATACTAACGAAATAAAGTCACGTTTAAATCTCGCGAGATATTGTTGATTGAATGAGCTTTTCCCCTGTGTGTTGGTCGCCTCGACGAAGGACGCTGGAACACCAACCTGAAGCGGAGGTTGCTCAAGACGTTGGTCATTAAGGTAGCAGACCCATCTAAGGACGCAAACAATACAACTTCATGGTTGAACACAAACCCCTCTAGAAGTAGGAAAGAGTTGCACTCATCCAGACTAGTTAGTTTAGGGTTTTCACTAAATACATGCACACCGCTGCCCAGACTCCCCTTTGAGGCTGTGCAACTGGAACAGTGACAGTCATCACTCACAAAGTCATGGCAACCAAGCAAACAACAGCACGAGTACAGCAGTTTCTCCTCAGGCAGAGTGACAAACCACGTCAAAAGCCATGACATGAAACCACACTCACACGGGTCCTGTGAAATATGACAGCTACAGTTTATTGTAAAATAGCATTATGGACACTGAATTTGGTGAATTAACTGTTTTTTAGACCCCAGATTAGAAAAGAAGCTAACGTTAGTGAACCCTGCAGTCCCTCTGACACCCTGCTGCAGGAGACGTTGTATTCCCAAAACACGCTGTATTAATGTTACTGTTTAAAACGTTAAAGAAAGCCGTGAATGCGCATCTATCAGAATTACTTCAGCCTGGCTCAACCTAGTCGCTCCTCTTAAGGACTGGCTTGGACTTCGTGAAACACACCAAGCGAGGATGCACGGATAAGACTAGGTCAAGCTCGCTTTATCGGTTATTCTGGATTTACAAGTTCTACTTTTGTGCAATAGCCCCCAGATTTGATGGTTGGAAAGTTTGATGTTGTTGTGATGCTGTCAGCTGTAATCCACATTTATTTCCTGCCGACACAAACACAACAGCTGTCTTCACATCAACTCAAACACATGATAACAACAAGCTTCTGGCTCATCTGATTGGCTGTTTTCTTTCTCTGTGTCCAATCCTGTCACCATTCTACTCTCAAAGTTCCACTGAGAAGGTTGGAGGTTACAGGAAATACTGGATCTTTGCTTTGATACTAACTGTGTTTAGTTCAATACTGCTGAAACCAGGATGGACTGAATCCAACCCTCTACTTACTTCATTGTCTCCAGTCTACAGTCTGGACTCTCCTTCAGATCACACAGATGCTTCAGGTCTGAATCCTTCATGTTGTTGTCCTTCAGGTCCAGCTCTCTCAGATGGGAGGGGTTGGACTTCAGAGGTGAGGCCAGAACAGCGCCGCTGATCTCTGACAAACTGCAGCTCCTCAATCTGAATGAAGAATAAATTATGTAACTTTAAAAGACAATGTTCCTGTTCTCCTCAGGCAGAGTGACAAACTTTCTGTCATTTGCTGAATTAACTGTTTTTTAGACCCCAGGTTAGAAAAGAAGCTAACGTTAGTGAACCCTGCAGTCCCTCCGACACTCTGCTGAAGGAGAGGTTTTATTCCCGTAACAAGCTGTGTTAATGTTACAGTTTAAAACGTTAGTGGGGATGCATACCGCTCAAAACCAACATAAAAAAAAAACTTAGTAATGATTGGTTTTGTTGTTAAATTGTATTTAAAATGAGCTGTGACGCTAAATTACCTGCTTCAGGTAACGGCAGCCTACAGTACTTTCAAAGATTTTTTTTTTACATTATCGCAGGTAGAAAAAAAAGCAAATTACCCTTTAAGATATCAGTCTTTTGTCTGCAGTTTAGTGTGACCTCAACTTTCACAACATATTAATCTCAGCACAGTAAAGTAAAAAAATGGTGTCTGACCTTAGAGACTTCAGTCGACAGTGTGGAATCTCCAGAAAACTACAAAGCTGCTTCAATTTTGAATTCTGCAACTCGTTTCCATTCAGCTCCAGCTCTCTCAGATGGGAGGGGTTAGACTTCAGAGATGAGGCCAGAGAAGCACAGCTGATCTCTGACAAACTGCACCACCGCAATCTGAATAAAGAATAAGTTATATATAATTTAAGAAATTCATAATCCAATCAATGTGTTTAGGTTTTAAATGTGTAGCTTTCTACAGACATCCAAATGTCATCACAACATTCATGAACCTATTCATTTCAACACAGCCTCGCCTGTGATTCGAAGATAAATACTATGCTGATCCTTTTAACAGCTGTGTGTTCTGAAGACTCAATATCAATGAGACGGCTAATTTGACAGCTGTACAGCTAACCTAGCTAATGGCAGCTAACTACAGTTAGCAGTTAGTTTAGCAACAAGTAATATTAGCCTAAAGCTAATGGTATCTGTCCAAATCTCATTAAAATCATCTCAGTACTGTCGTACAATTTACAAAAAGAACAATTTAAAAACATTAAAAGACAAGAATAAAATTTACAGTGCACTACATGACGCCAAATTGTGGTGGAAGTTTTTCTTAAAGTGATGGTTCAGAGTAATTTCACCCTAGGGTCCTTTGCAACAGATCCATTTTTTCTTCTTCCAATCATATGTTAAATAAAGAGTCAATGTGGATTTACATATTGCCATAATATCATAATCCTACAATGAATCATTGTGAAAACTAAACTTTACTACTTTGGCCAGGTCATCATCAAAAAAGCGAATTTATATATTAGTTGTCATGTACATTTATTAAAAACGTTTCATATAGCTAGACGTCTAAACTCCGTTATGTTTAAATAACTGCCATGCTGATTCCAAACAGACAGCTTTATCAAGGCAGTTTGGGCTTCAGATAGCTTTTACACAGTGGCCATCGTTAATGACAAATCATGTTCCGCTATGAACGTGCACACACGTATTGTTTGTATCACGGTCGGTCAGTAAACGAACAGTAGCAGTCGCAACGGTAGCGGCCGTTGCCGGTAACGTACTCGTATGACAGAGCTTTGTGACTAGCATCTAATGACTAGCTAGCAAGCCCTGTCTTACCGCTACTTTTGAACGGTGTCTTCCTTCAACATGCGCTGCAGAAGCAGCACCCGGCTCCCTCAGTTTGAGGCACCAAGTGCTAAACGGCTTCCCATCTCCACTCTTTTCCTCTTGACCTCTATTCATGCCCACCGCCATTTCTTTTAACTACTTTCTCAACTAAAGCTTCCTGTATCTACATGCTCCAAGTTTGATAAACTTTGCCTCCATTTTTTTAGCCGCATTACCACGGAGACCACACCGGCACTGCTCTCTCACATTTCGGCAAAGACCCGCCCTACTTTGCATCTGATTGGATAGAACTCTTTTCATTGGTAGGTGGAAGTTCGATGATTGGTTGAATCCAGCGCATCGAAACAAACCAGACCCCCCCCCCTTAAACATTTTCTCATTGAATCTACACGATTCACGTAGGTCACCTATTTTGGTTTCAAAACAGCGAATTTCGCCGAAAGGTGAGTGATTTTCATGTCTGATAACTAGCAGGAGACAAGTAATAATTGAGGTAAGTTTGGAGATATTACCTTATTTTATCATTAAATTAATAAATATTTTTGTTGTATCTCTTTTCGGTGTAGTAATTTGTACACGGCCCTAAACACTCTGCAGGTAGCAGCAGCTGCAGCAACAGAGAGCAGAAGCCAGCAGGCAAGTGTTCATAAACTTCTGTTGTACTTACAAACTTTCCAATCCATCGTTTTATGAGTGCATAACCTACACTGTAAGAAAAAAAATCCGTAAAAAAACGGATAAAGTCCTGGCAGAAAATTACCAGGAATTTATCCGTTAATGTCACAGACACTTCTGTTAATCCTAGAACGGATAATTCCGTAGATTTACAGTATATTCTCTGTTTATTCACAGACACTTCTGTTAATCCTAGAACGGATAATTCCGTAGATTTACAGTATATTCTCTGTTTATTCACAGACACTTGTTAATCCTAGAACGGATAATTCCGTAGATTTACAGTATACCCTCAGTAGCATTTGCTACCCAGAAATGTCTTCACCACGGATCTTTAAATCTGAAACATAAAATTCTGAATAGTGTTCTTCCACTCTAATGCTAAAATACAATGACAAATGGTATCCATCACCAGACCAATGTAATGTAATGAGTTAGAATAACTAAACATCTAATACAGCAACATGATCAAATACAATCACCACAAAATATATAAATTTAACATGTTTATTTTTTTATGCCATGAAGGATATGCATAAAAGTGCATTCAATGGTTTTTTACGAATTATTTTAACAATATGCAAAGCACCATGTTTTGGATCAGACTTTTTGCTTTAAAACAGCAACAAACTGAATAAAACAAATTTAAAACATTAAAACTATGATTCATAAAGTGCATTCTAGGGATGGACCAATGGATCCTCATATGAGATCTGAGAATTCCAATATTTGTTCATAGGCGAATGGAGAGGAACATTATGAAGTGATCGGGGCATCCCTAGTTTGTTTTGTATAGCTTTAAACACATAACAGACTAAAACAATACATTGAACGACAATTCATTGAACTATGTGCAAAGCACCATTAAAAAGTGCTCATTTTGTAGAAGATTGTTTAAATAGCAACAGAGTAAACATTCATTAATAACATGACAATAATGGTGTTGCATCAAAAGGTGGTCACAAACAAGTAAAACAGCTTTTCAACTTTCTTTTAAACATTTCCAAATACATGGCAAAAATCATCATCCACACACAGCTCAAATTACCATCCATGGATTCTCGAAGTTGTTTAGTTCAAACAGGAACTCCAGCAGTCTTGGAGGAATGTGCTGGTGTTTGGTCCTCTTCTTCTCGGCCTTTGACCCTCGCTCAGGATTTATTCCCAGGAAAACTCTTAAAGAAATGGATTTTGTTTTTAGCAACACAAGTAATGAAATGAATGAAACTGACAGAGAGTAACATGCAGACCAAGTTGAGATGGAAAAATCCTCGTAAATCCAATTTGAGTATTGTTCCATTACAGGACAACTACTAGAACAAATTAACATTTGTAATAGGGATGCACGATTATGGCCAAAATGATTATCACGATTATTTGTTAAATTTGAACCAAAACAAATTGTATTGTCACATAGGCTAAATTATAACTGCTTTCACATCCATATTGTGCTACATTCCTCCTTTGTTGAAGGATATTATGAAGGAGTACGCCATTTCATCTGTTGTGCGACCGCTTTCCAAACATGGGTGTTTACTGTGAAAAGACACAGGCAACGCAATTATCTGTTCACGTTAACGGCACATGTTAAAATCCCGGTATCTACCGGACGAAATAGCAACGTGCATTACGGTGCAACTTAAATGTCTGCGTTGTGCTCTTGTGCTCCAAAAGAGGTTGTGGTTAGAGGTTAGAGAGCTAGTAAACACTAATAACACGTTACACAGCAGGTAACGTTAGCCTACCATTAGCTATAGTAGTGACTGGATTAAACACGGCTAAAATACAGACAGCTAAACGGTGTAGTGTGACTGTATTTCACTGGAGAGGATTCCAACAGCAAGACGTACAACAGTCTGCTGCTAAAGCTATGAGCAAAACAGACTCAAACTAGCTCTGGTCACTGTTGTATGAAAAACAAAACAGACGGGACTAAATGTTGCGTTTACTGGTAAACTGGTAAACCTCGGGACCGACTTCTGACTGAATGCTATCTGTTGTGGAATTTTCCTCACGTTACTCTGTCCTCTGTGACTGTCTACGTCTAAACTAAGCTGCGCGGTGCAGGGAACAACTCTGATTGGGTCATGGTAGGGCTGCACAATTAATCGAATTTTAATCACGATCACGATTTTGGCTTCCCACGATCAAATTTGCGTGATCGTGCGAAATTTGCGTCATTCCGTTCATAGAACAGTTTTTGCAAAGCCAATCTGGCGCTCCATAAACCATTGTCTGATCACGTCTCCATGAGCCAATCAGAGTTGTTCCCTGCACCGCCGCACAAACCAATACTTTTCCATGACTTTTTGACAAATTTCCATGACTATGTGTTCCTGAAAATGTCAGTCGACATTCTACAATAAGAATACTAATCTGTGTTAAAGTTGACCCTCAGAGGTTTAACTATAACATGAATGATAATGCATGTCGTTCATAGTGGGATTCTTGATATCGCTCCCCGAATACAACGTTGAGGTTAAGACGATGTGAAAATACATTTATTAATCACATATTATTATGCTGTGTTAAAAACAATTCCATGACTTTTCCAAAACTTTCTGGGTCTTTTTATGTTTCCAAAACCTTTCCAGGCCTGGAATTTGCATTTTTCAAATTCCATAACTTTTCCAGGTTTATTCAAAACGTATGAACCCTGAGCCAGTCACCGGTCATGACCAATCAGCTGAAAATCGGCTGGTCTTAATTGGGGACAAATAAATCGACATTGAAATGATCAAATTGCCATACTTAATACTTTCCAATTCAGATATTGCATTAATAATGCTACGACGTAATGTTTCAAATGGTTGCCATTTGCATCTCAGTCATGTGAGTTTGTCAGCTGAAATACGTCTTACACTATACACTCACAAGCCACTTTCTTAGGTACACCTGTGCAATCTAATTCAATCCAACACAACAGCTCTGTCAGAGGTGATAGGTGAAGGTGATAATTATACTTTATGGTTATTATTGAGGTTGTAGTGGTTGGTACTGATGTACTCAGGGCTCCAGACTAAGACTACGTTTTTAATTGCTCTTTAATGTTTCATGTAAAGCACTTTGAGTTGCCTTGTTGCTGAAAGCTGCTGTAGAAATAAAGTTGCCATGCCTTTCACCCTCAGCCTGTCAGTCAGCCACCAGGGCACATAAACCACTGTTGTGCCTGGCTGCTTGTTTCAGAGGAAGTATAACATTAACAGCACCGCGACCGCTTTCGGCTCGCCATTAATATCATATCGCAGCAAACGCTGTCTGCGTGAAAAACTGTAACCACACTTGAAACCACTTTATCGGCATTTCCGTGACTCTCTGTGACTTCAACAAAACTGCAGAGCCGACGTAGTTTGCATCGTCTGCAGCTCTGCGTGTGTGTTTTGGTCGGAGCTCTGCTCTCTGTTAATTTTCAGAGAGGACATAAGCTTGCGCTTACGCGCTCTCAGGTACCGAAATTTCAACGTTTAATGTGTAAAAAAAGGGGGCAAATTTACTGGTCACACACTCTCAAATTTTGGTCACAAAATGCAACCATTTGGTCGCAGTCTGGAGCCCTGTGTACTGGAGTGCAAGAAAAGTGTTCCTAATATTTTGTCCTCCTCAATGTATGGTTAAACTCCAGGGTCCAGAAGAAAGCAGGAAAAGCTCACACACTGATCAGAGAAAAGGAATGTCCTCTCCAAAGGTTGATGGATGTCACAGTTCCATTTTAAATGGTCCATCAAAAATATATATACACACACACACACACAGGTATTATACAGCTGTTATATATTTTTGTATATATTTTTGATCGACCATTAAAAATGTATAAAGTATAAGGACAACACTCAATATAATGCACTCAAGTACACCACCAACATTCACTATGACCTCAATAATAAATAAAGTATAATCATCACCTTTCTGACAATGTCAACAAAAACTGAAAATGTAAAAGCCTCGTAAAAGAAGAATGTATATTATATTGCACAGATGTACCTAATAAAGTGTCTAAAATAATATAGTATATATATATATATATTTCTATATATATAGAAAATATATTTTTTATATACTATATTATTTTAGTTAAAGAAAATATATTTTTTACCACAGAAGTGCAACTCCGAAGATGAAACTCCGTTTGAAACGTCCGTTGATGACCGCTTCTTCATTGAGACGTTAGCACGTACGGCGCTTCATGCTCCCACAATGCAATGCGTCCTTAAAAAATACGGTTAAAACTCCTGTAAAAAAATATTACGGAAAATTCCTTCACATTAACACGGTAAATTGTACCGTATATTTACGGACTTTTCTTACAGTGTATTTGTACTAGTGTAGAAGTTTGGTATAATTTCGGGCATTATTAGTGGGGTCATTTACGAGATACAAACGTGGGTCCATTAGCCTCTGCGCTAAGCTATTCAGCTGATAAAGCTACTCTACGCTACTCTCCCAATGTTCGACCCAGGTGAAAAAAGCTTCTGGGGGGTTGTTTGGCTCGAGGTCATGGTGCAAAGGACCCTAGGGTGAAATTACTCCGAACTATCACTTTAAAGCAGCAGGGTTTTAAAGATATCAATGAATCAATTTTATCTTACCCGTACTGCTTGAAATCTCTTCCTGTTCGTTTTTGATCGGAGTGGAAAACAGTCAAGAGCGCTCCGCTGTGCTGACCCCCTTCTCTCTGAAATATCTTTTTAAGGTTAGAGGTATGAGGCAGCGACCCACGGAGCTATTTTTCTCTGTTTTCTCATCCAATCCTGTTTTATCGTACAATGTACAATGTGATCATCACCACAAGGCGAGGTCATTTCTTCGGTAAACCTTCGTAAAAACCCGGGACAGCCCTGCAGACAAAAATCTCTTAATAGTCAAGTAAGTAAGTAAGTAAGTAAAATTTGTATAGCACCTTTCACAGATAAAAATCACAAAGTGCTTCACAATGAAATGCAATTCAACACAAGAAGTCACAATACGAGCACATTGAAATACAAATAGAAAATATAACAAACAACCATAAAAAACCCATCGACTAAGTAAAAGCCTGCTTGAACAGCAGAGTCTTAGCTGCCTTTTTAAGTACACAATCAGAATCCACAAAACGATAGATAGGCAAGTCATTCCACAGCCTAGGAGCCACTGCTTGGAATGACCGATCCCCTCTAGTTTTAAAATTAGTGCGGGGAACCACTAATAGCATCTGACCTAATGATCTCAGACTACGGGTGGGGGTATGTAGCTGTATCAAATCAGAGATGTAGAAAGGAACTTGACCGTGCAACTCGCTTAGGGTGTCACAGACTATTTACTATTTTATGTCTTCTGCAGTCCGTCTCTAAATAGTCAAGAGCTTGTTTAAAGTGTCACAGACCATTTTTTATAAATAGTCAAGAGCTTCTTTAAATTGTCACAGACTATTTTTTAATTTTTTATTTAATTTAATAGTTTCTCAGATTTCTGTTCAATTGTAATCGTTTTGGTCTTCAGACCCTTTTGTTAGTTATCAAACTAACTTTGTTGAGCTTAACAGCCTGTCTCTTCTGTAATGTATTTGCATACCCGTATCAAAGAAATAATCAGAAATATGTCCGTGTCTGCTAGAGGATGTCACTCATAACCTCAGTTATATCTTTGTCCTATCTAATGACCCAAGATAATAATTTAAAGAAAGAGCAGTTAAAACAGTTAAACATATAAAAGCAGATAAAATAAATTATTTAAACAAAGGCAACATCAAAAAGATAGGTCTTCAACCTTGATATAAAAGAACAGAGTTGTAGCGGACCTGCAGTTTTCTGGGAGTTTGTTCCAGATATGTGGAGCATAAAAACTGAACGCTGCTTCCCCCTGTTTAGTTCTGACTCTGGGGACAACAAGTAGACCTGTCCCAGACGACCTGAGAGGTCTGGGTGGGTCATAGTGTAGTAGCAGATCAGAAATGTATTTTGGCCCTAAACCGTTTAGTGATTTATAAACCAGCAAAAGTATTTTGAAATCAATTCTTTGAGGCACTGGAAGCCAGTGTAGAGACTTCAGTACTGGAGTGATGTGATCCACTTTCCTGGTTTTAGTGAGGACTCGGGCAGCAGCGTTCTGAATCAGCTGCAGCTGTCTGATTGATTTTTTAGGGAGACCTGTAAAGACACCGTTACAGTAGTCAAGTCTACTGAAGATAAAAGCATGGACAAGTTTTTCCAAATCCTGCTGAGACATAAGTCCTTTAACCCTTGACATATTTTTAAGGTGATAATAGGCTGATTTTGTAATTGTCTTAATGTAGCTTTTAAAATTCAGGTCTGGATCTATGACTACACCAAGATTTCTGGCTTTGTCTGTTGTTTTTAACATTGTCGTTTGAAGCTAATATAGCCTATACAGCAGACAAAGTGATATAATGGTAGGGGCTGAGAGAGAGAGGCTCATGTTGAAAAGTCAATTTCCCCCATCCCCCCTTTGTGTGGTATTGAAGCTTTTTATCTCCAGCTCTGCATCCTCGGTATTGTCGCCTTTGTTCCTCCAGGATCAAGTGAAACGTGCGAGCATGTCCGGCGTGTCCCATTGTCCTACAGTTGGTTTTAACACCTGATGCGAACCGTACGGGAGTACAATTACGCGTGAAAAGTGTAACCACAGTTTGGACCACTTAATCGGCATTTCCCTGACCCCCTAAACAAGCTGCAGAGGCGGGGTTGCCCAGCTCTGTCCGTTCATGTAACCGCAGCATTTAAACTGTAGCATATTACACTCTTTAAACGTTTTTAAACGTTTAAACTTTGGAATTATTCCGTAGTTCACATTCGTGCTGAACCGTAGGGGTGGTCCGTTCCATTAAAACTGTCAACACTAACAATTTATTGATCAATAGAATATATTTAAAAATGAAACACATTACACATCATAACTTATTGAAACGATTGTATTGCTGTACAAATTAGCTACGACAACTTAGGAGCAAAATGTTCTCGGGAAAAAAGTTACCGTCAAGACATGTTCATATTAAAAGGAACTGGACTTTGGGGTCAAGCCCCCCCCCCCCCCTTGTTTGTTCTTGACCTTCAGGAAAAATATATGGTGGAGAAAATCTACAGAATTTCAATATACAATCACCTAAAGGACTATTAGGAACACCTGTAAGATTTCTCGTTAATGCAATTATCTGATCAACCAAGCACATGGCAGCTGCTTCAATGCATTTAGGGGTGTGGTTCAGGTCTAGTCAATCTCCTGAACTCCAAACTGAATGTCAGAATGGGAAAGAAAGGTGATCTAAGCAACTTTGAGCGTGGCATGGTTGTTTGTGCTAGACGGGCTGGTCTGAGTATTTCACAATCTGCTCAGTTACTGGGGTTTTCACACACAACCATTTCTAGGGTTTACAAAGAATGGTCTGAAAAAGAAAAAACATCCAGTATGCTGCAGTCCTGTGGGGGGGGGGGGTGAAAATGCCTTGTTGATGCTAGAGGTCAGAGGAGAATGGGCCGACTGATTCCAGCTGATAGAAGATCAACTTTGACTCAAGTAACCACTCGTTACAACCAAGGTATGCAGCAAAGCATTTGTGAAGCCACAACACGCACAACCTTGAGGCGGATGGGCTACACCAGCAGAAGTCCCCACCGGGTACCACTCATCTCCACTAAAAACAGGAAAATGAGACTGCAATTTGCACAAGCTCACCAAAATTGGACAGTTGAAGACTGGAAACATGTTGCCTGGTCTGAGGAGTCTCGATTTCTGTTGAGACATTCAGATGGTAGAGTCAGAATTTGGTGTAAACAGAACGAGAACATGGATCGGTCGTGCCTTGTTACCACTGGGCAGGCTGGTGGTGGTGGTGTAATTGTGTGGGGGATGTTTTCTTGGCACACTTTAGGCCCCTTAGTACCAATTGGGCATCATTTAAATGCCACAGCCTACCTTAGCATTGTTTCTGACCATGTCCATCCCTTTATGACCACCATGTACCCATCCTCTGATGGCTACTTCCAGCAGGATAATGCACCATGTCACAACGCTCGAATCATTTCAAATTGGTTTCTTGAACATGACAATGAGTTCACTGTACTAAAATGGCCCCCAAAGTCACCAGATCTCAACCCAATAGAACATCTTTGGGATGTGGTGGAATGGGAGCTTCGTGCCCTGTATGTGCACCCCACAAATCAATTGCAAGATGCTATCCTCTCAATATGGGCCAACATTTCTAAAGAATGCGTCCAGCACCTTGTTGAATCAATGCCACGAAGAATTAAGGCAGTTCTGAAGGCGAAAGGGGGTCAAACACGGTATTAGTAGGGTGTTCCTAATAATCCTTTAGGTGAGTGTATAGTCAAAAACAAAACGTTAGTTTCAGTAAAGTTAGTAGCAGTTCTCTTACTTGGTGCCTGATGGTCCAGGTTCATTACTGAAGTCTTCAGGAATACCTTTGGACTGGTCACTCTTCGTAGACTGACAGTCAGATCCTTCAGACTCTGCTCCGTCCTCCTCTACCTCGACATCACTCATCTTCTGATCTGAAGTCAGTCTGAGAGGTAGAACAGTAAGACCGACTGTGAGCTCACAACATTTACAAAACAACAAGACTGAACAATGTAAGACAGATAATATTCTGATTCTGCATTTAGAGTCATCCTTTTTAGTGCTTTCAAGTCTGCAACATGTTCCTGATATCCCAGCATGCATTGAATTAACACCTTATAATGCAGAAAGTACACAAATGACAAATCCGGCACAAGTCTTTCTAAACTATATTTTTGATAAACTGTCTGTACACTTACAAAGTTCTAAATGCTTCGGTTTACATGAACATAGAAATAGCGATTTCTTTTTACCTTCACATGCCCGACACACTAGCTTATAAGCTAATTAGCGGGTTGGCGATAAAATTGGTCACATTCGATTAGCATGAAAACATATCCCAGAGAACGGTCAAACTCTGTACACGTGTTATTAACCCCTAGGTTCCTTTTGCGCTGGATTTGTCCTTTAAGTAAAGGAACTGGACTTTGGGGTCAAGCCCCCCTTGTTCGTTCTTGACCTTCAGGAACAATATATGGTGTAGAATATAAATTAGTTAGTATCAGTTCTCTTACTTTGTGTCTGAGGGTCCAGGTTCATTACTGAAGTCTCCAGGAAGACCTTTGGACCGGTCACTCTTCGTAGACTGACAGCCAGATCCTTCAGACTCTGCTCTGTCCTCCTCTTCCTCCAAATCACTCATCTTCTGATCCGGAGTCAGTCTGAGAGGTAAAAACAGTAAGACCAACTGTGAGCTCACAACATTTATAAAAAACAAGATTGAACAACATAAGAGAATATTCTGATTCTGCATTTAGAGTCATCCTTTTTTAGAGCTTTCAAGTCTGCAACATGTTCCTGATATCCCAGCAAGCATTGAATTAACACCTAATAATGCAGAAAGTACACAAAAGCCTAAAAACAAATTATCTTAAAGACTGAAAAAGAGCGGGGCTGAGCTCCTAGGCATGCAGGTGCAAAGCTGAGGTGCCAGTTTTCTATATATGGTCATGTGCTCCAAGTAGGTGCTACTGCAGTGTTTATGTTAGATACACTGCTGCATGAAGCTACACGCTTCAGGGAAAAGATGTAACCTTGGTTGCAAATATTTCAGGTCACATTCCTGCTGGAACATGTTGGGTTATGTAGTTTTTGGATTAAGTATTTAATTTTTGATGGAACAAAGTGCCGCTGTGTCTGCTGCAGCCAAAGGCGGACTGCAACAAACTGAATGAATGGGGGTGGGGTGGGGTGGGGGATGGGGGTGGGGTGAATGACTGAACAACACAAAGCACAGCAACACGATCCCTTTGGAGTCTGACCTTCTCAGCGTCACCTTTCCCTTTTCTTTTTGGCTTTCCATCATTAGACTCACAACCTGTCTGTTAACGTTACCGATAGCCTTCCAAACGTGACGAGGAAAAAAAAAAACTCTGTTCGATTCACCAACTGCTAATAAACTTTAATATGCAAGCAAAAACATTAGCAGATGAAAGTGAAAATGAGTCATATAAATAAGTTGGTATCAGTTCTCTTACTTTGTGTCTGAGGGTCCAGATTCATCACTGAAGTATAGAGGTAGATCTATGGACCAGTCACTCTTCACTGACTGACAGCTAGATACTACAGACTCTGGTCCATACTCCTCTTCCTCCAAATCACTCATCTTCTGATCTGAAGTTAGTCTGAGAGGTAAAACAGGAACACTGACTGTGAACACACACACACACACACACACACACACACACACACACACACACACACACACACACACACACACACACAAACAACACACACCTTGTGGGAGGGAATCCTTGATATAATGCATTCCCTAACCCCTCTTTACCATACCCCACACGCCAAGCAGGCTCAAGACTTTTTTTGTTTAAAAAAGAGGATCTTACACTTTACAGAAAGGTCGACCTCCTTAATGTTTTTAGACACTCAAAATAATAATCTGAGTCTGTCAGCAGCAAAGTGAGCACTTTATGAAGGTAAATACAAGATGGACAATTGTCCCATCAACTTAACATTGTAGTTTGTTTTCACGTTACCCGACTGCAGCGATCTCGTTTAATCTCCTAGTATCTAGTCTCCAACTTTGGGCCAAAATTATAATGTATTCTCATGTAAACTATTTATGTCAGCACAGACATTTTTGTAAATTGTTTAAGCCAGTGTATCCCACCATAATGGTTATTATATTGCAATATTCCAGACAATCCCATATATACACCACTTACAAATATTAATATATATTTCTACTGGTATGCTTCCTAGTGACATTAATGAAAAACATTTGAAGAAAAAACTATTCCACCTGTGTGTGCAAATAGTTCAGGCTACAGCACAAATATTTCCATTCATAGATAAGAATAATCAAGTCTAACCTCAGAATTTCTTTTCAAAGTGCACCAGACTGATGCATTTAAATGTTAAAATAGACAACATTTTTTTACACGGGGAGCATGCCCATGGACCCCACCTAGAGGGGCTTGTGCCCCAGTGCAACTCTAGGTCTAGTGTACCCGTTTTACAGTTTTACAAAGATAAAAACATTACCTGTTTTGGAGGTATTTACGCTTCAGAGCTTAAAATTAACACTCACACTGCCTCAGCCTTCAGTTTCCTCGCCCTGCTCTGTAGACTGAAATAGTATTTTGGGCGGGCCAGTACAAAAGTGAGTGGGCCATTTTCAAATAGACCTAGAAGTAGCAAAAAAAGACAAACTGAATTTTTTTTTACCTTCCAACATATACTGCATTAAAACGGCAATAGCAGTACTGTCTACAACATGCTCAACCAACAAAGCTCATTCTAAAAAGTTTGTACATAACAATATAGACAATAACGATTGTCGATTTTCACCTATTCAGGCTGAAATATATTTGCACAGGCAGAACCAGCAGCATTGGCTCTGCACAGCAGTGTTATAAAATGAACCATTTTATTGCACAAAGTGGCAACTAATCATGAACGCACACAGCAGAGAAGGTGTTTACATACTGCATGACATAGAATAGTTTACATCAAACAGAAATCGCACATGGAACATATCATTTGTGCATTCATAACAGCATTGTAGCTTCAGGACTATACGGTCAGATCATGAGCAGCGAATGTGCTACCAGCAGTAAAAGAAAATCAAAGAATGAAAAGCCTAGCATAGTTTGAATTATGAAAGATATAATGAAAAGTGGCCAGCAAGGCGCCAAATCTTAGACATCTCAAGTCCACGGCAGTGACAGGTCAAAGAAAATAAAAAGCTACGTCACAGATAAGTTATCTCCGTATTTAATGTGGGCCAAACACAAACGCATTTCAGAAGCCATTATCAGCATTCACCATTTCTTACTAAATAGGAAGGTTACTTAAATAATAACGCAAGAAGCATGAAACCCGTTTTACTTAATGTTACCTCTATGAGAGCCAGCACTCAAACACACTCCTCTCTCTCTGATCAGCTCCGCTGGAGAAATGTTTGAACACGCTGCAGAAAAGCTTGTCCTCATTTACACTGGATTCCGTCCGGGGGCGGACCAGGACAAAAATTCAGATCTGGCACTGTAGCCACACCAGCCCACATTAGGCTACCACGCCCATGCAGCCCCAGCCACGGACACGTTCATTCACTATAACATTTTTTATACAGATGGTGAAATAATATAAGCAATACCTTATGGAACAGATTTTTATAAGTAACTGGCAAACAATGCTTACTACTTTTTAAAGAGCACACGTTTATGAACAATTTACACATACTGTCGGTTTATAATGTTAATGTCATTTTCTAAAGTATGTTTTTCTCTGTTTTAACTGAGGCGGTCTGTGATTCTACTTCAGGGTTTTTACTCGTTCAGAATTGCCCCAGGGGGGAGGGAGGGGGGTTTGGGAGTCCTCCCCCTGGCAATTTTAAGGGTAAAAGACTTCAATTCCTGCATTCTGATACATTTTTAGGCAGCAATTTATGGTAAAAATGTATATATTTATGGCAAGGAAATCACACAATTCTGGTGGCAGGTAACAATTCAAAATACAAAATATAATATTATAGTAGTATTATATTCAGTAGTCCAGTAAGGGGGCTTTGACATCTGGGACATGGCCCGGATACGACAACACTTGACCCCCAAGGTCCAGTTGTTGAAATTAGCATGAACAGGGCTTCATGGTTTTGCTCCCAATTTAGGATTGACTTACAGAGGCTTCTAGCCTGGTTGACACCAGAGGCTTCTCAGCTGTAACTGAGGGGGGGAGTCTGGGAAAGGTTCATTGACAGTTCATTTCCAAAGGGTAGATAAGAGGACCCAAAGGCAGGTATAGGCAGACAGGCAGGAGATGGTTTGAACTCAGGAATTTAATATAAAAAAAACGGCAGTACAAAGACTGGAAACCTCACAAAGTCATGCACAAACTGACAGGAAAAACACAGGCAGGAACAAGACACAAGACGATCTGACAAGACACAAAGGCATTCACAGAGGTTAAATACATGAGATAGGGATCAAACAAGGAACAGGTGGTAACATCAGGTAAAACACATTAGTAATGACTGAGTAATCAAAAAGGGCGGGACAACACAGGAAGTAGAACCAGACGAGACAAGACAGAAAACCAGACTTTCACAATAAAACAGGAAACAAACCAGAATACACAATACAAACAAGACAGGAACAGAACAAAATACAAGGCACAACGCCAAACCATAACACTGGTGAATGTAAACAAAAAGCTGCTCGCAGTTGCTGCGCTATCGTTGTCACGTAAAGCCCGCCTCACCGCTTGTGATTGGTGTAAAGCCCGCCTCAGCTGTTGTAATTGGTGCCTTGATTTTGGTGACATTGGAAATGGGTTTGAATGGGCTCTTGGCCAGACTGACTTGCAGAGCAAATCTCAAATTTGCCTGAAGTCCGTCAGGGTTTACCCAGGCTAATAGGCTACTGCTTTTACTTTTAAATTGTACAATAACACAATCATGTTACGTCACTCGGAGAGTCCTGGCATCCGGTTGTCGGCGAACCCGTTCAGGCTTCGCGTTTCCGCTTTGTCCGCTTGCCGTTGCTTCACCTTTTAACTTGTATACTCCTGCCAAAATGAGCAACCCAATGTATGCATGGAGGTCTGTCACATCCACATCTTTCCAACTGTCCCCATACACATGACTTCCCTCTAAATTTGTCATCTCAAGTATATCTTTTTCAACTGATGGTGTCATGGAAAGCTCAAATGCTGATTTTAGGTCGTAGACATGGCTGACAGCATATCTGGTGGGTTTCTGGAATCATTTTCATCACATTAGCAGCACTAAAGTCTACCCTGTCGTTCAAGTGGGGAGAGGGACCATAATAATCCATATAAAAATCCATTTTTGGAAGGTAACGTGTCTGCTGGTGGTGGAAGGGTCTCATTGTCTTCAGAGGAGGATGCCTCATAATCAGGGTCCTCCTCAACATTATCCTCAGTCTCGGACACATTCTCCTCTATGTCACTTTCAGTGTCAAAGAGCTGTGACAAAACTTTACTGACAGAAAACCTTTTCTTGCAGGCCATTTTCAAATGAGAGTGAGTGTACAGAGAGAGCACATCGAGCACCAATAGAAATGGTTTAGAAGGCTGTGGTGCCTGGGTGTGAGCTTTTATGTTTGCCCCTCCCGTTTATCATGTGATACAAACCATCCCCGCGAGAACCATATTTTCTCTCCCCCCGCCGAGCAGCTGAACAATTATTTCTCTTCTGGAGTCGGGAACCATATTGTTCCCTCCCCAGAGTGCGGGGGAACAATATTTCCCTCCCACACAGAGGATGGGTGCGTGTGTGGGGGAAGGGAATTGAAGATTGTGAAATTGCAACAACCTGCATGTGAAAGTGACCTCAATATCAGCAAAAGACAATCTCAGCAAATTTGTGTAAAATGTTCATATTTTCTATGTTTTTTTACAGCTAAAACAGCCTGGGGTCAAATTGACCCCAAGGAACACCGATGCGTACAAAATGCATACAGGACATTGAAAATATATCATGTTAATTTTATGTTTACCCAGTTGTCCCCATTAAATTAGGAAAAGTCATTCAATATGAAGCAGAAAAAATGATGTCAAGCACTTTTTTTTAGAGATGTTAAACATTGAATGGAGTCAAATTGACCCCAAGGATAAGAGGAGGGTTAAGACGTTAAAGATGAAAAGTTATTAAAAGAAAAACTTTTATTCTTTAACCACGCCCACTTACTCAGGCCACGCCCCCTTTCATAACATTTGAACCATTTAAGGTAGAGTCTTGTGTGAGGTGTCATTGAACTCAGCAGAGAGTTCCTTCTTCATTGGTGATGGTTTGGCCCGCCCTCTATGCTTAACCCACGCCTCCTTTTATAACTGTCTTCTACTTTTCCTCTTATCCCTTGCTGCGGCAACAGTGTGAATTTCCCCATTGTGGGATTAATAAAAGGATTTTAAATCTTGAATCTAGGCCCTACGACATAATCCAAAAGGTATTTAAGGCATATTAAACTTTTTGATAAATAGGTTTAGTTGCCTATTGATAAGGGATGAAGGTTTCCTCTTCCTACATGGTATTCAAAAGGTAGACAGCTCAAGATGAGTGTTGACCCACTGAGGTTGTCAAGGGCCTCAGGCTGAAAAAAATCCAAGCTAAGTGTTGACCTATCTGTATTAACATCAGTGTCCTTGCTAAATGTTGTTAGTATGTTCAGGTTAAGAGAGATAACTGACAAGACAAACTTAACAGTTAAATTAGTTATAATAAAGTTCAACAGTTACTTACTTACATCTCACAACCAGAAACAGTCAAGTCAGTTCACTTGACTACTTAGTTTCCTAAATGTTATTGTAATTAAACGCCAGCTTCCTTACATCAGCCTTCTTTGTCTTCACAAACAGCTTCAGGATGGTTTAGTTTCCCTTCATTTCTGCTGCGTAGTTAGCTAAATGGAACTTTCTATCAGCTTCCTGAGCCACTGACATATTTAAAAGGAAACCCGCGCCGGAGGTCAAATATCTTTTCCTTCTAGCCCAAGACCCGCCCTTTGATTGGTTGGGGTTAGGATAGCCCGATTGGACAGGGATAGGACCTGTACGTAAGCATGGACGCCTTGGCCAATAGTAGTGTGTGAATGCTATAGAAAGGCGGGTCTTGGGGAGAAAATAATATCGCCCGAGCCGAAATTACGAATCCCACTATGTAGTAGTATAGTGGTCGATTGGTTCAGGTTAAGCATTTGACCTTGAGTGGTTAAGTTTAGGATAGCTGATTGGTCAGGGGATAGGACCTGAACAAATCAGGTTACGTTACAACTAGTAGCTGGACACCCTGGCCAATAGTAGCTATTGAAGGGCGGGTCTCTGGCGTGGCCATAGTGGGAGAAAAATAATGTAGAGCCTCGAGCAGCACTTCGGCTGCACACAGTGCGCAGGCAGAGCGTTCGTAACATTTATTAAATGCTGAATCAATTCTTTTTAACTAATATATTTTACAGGAAATCTCCTTCCTTTTTGAGGAAATTAAACATGAACAGACAGGATGAGAACAGATGTTTTGTTGACAGATCCATGTTTTCCAAAACCTTAGAATAACTTATAAAGAAAAAAAATGCACATGCGGTTACATTTTTATGCAAAACTGTGGACAAACCTCTGGCAGCAGTTTTTTATCGAACCCTATTCTTCCCGACAAAGTCGTTTTTGTGGGACATCGTTTCTGGGATTATACAAAAGGTAAGTTTTGGAGGCTTTAAAAACAAAAACAAAAAAAAAAACAATATATAAAATATCAAGTTAAACAATATTTAAATGATCATAGTGGGATTTTTGCAAGGATCCGGTAGCAAAAATATATTTTCTTTAGTCCGTTGAGATACCATTTCTCTCTGCAGCATCATAATATTTTATTAAGAATGGTTTGACACATTGTTTGCCCTTTAACAGATATTGCCCTTCCCCCCCCCCTGTGATTTGGATATTGCACTAGAGCCTACTTGTCCAAAACGTGATTTGGATTAAATTACGATTAATTCGCAGGCCTACACCAGATCTGTTGTGTTGTGGAAGTGAAATGACAATAAATTAAACCAAATTAAATATTAAAACTTTTAATGCAAATACAATAACAAACTGAAGGTCCCAAACAATTAATATGCAACTTGTTTTCCTGTCCCGACTTGCTCGTGATAAATGTGGATTCACCAGCACGTCCTGAGAACATGTGAGCTCTTCCTTGGGGTCCCGCTGAGGACTGAAACCAGCCTCCGTGTGGGACAGACTCCCAGACATTGAGAATCCTCTGTCCAAAACCCATTTTATAAGTCCCCAAACTCACAGTGAGCAGAACTGACTCGGGTCTGCAGAAGGTCACTCCCAGCAGCGGGGTGATGAAATACTGCAGCGACCGTCTTCGTGCAGCAGAATCAGGTGGAGCGACCCTCTCGTGGACGATATCTGAAGAGGACAAGAACAATGGAACAGGATTTAAATCAGTGATGGGACATGAGGTCAAATCCTTTATTTAACCCTTGTGTTGCTCCTTCCCTCGACCATGCAACTTTGTGTTGAGTATTTTTCTCGGGGCATTTAAGGCCTTTATCTGTACAGGACAGCAGAGGACATGCAAAAGGGCTGCAGGGGCGGAGCCGAACCCGCGGCTGCTGAGGACTCAACTCCTATACACGCCCGCTCCGCCAGGTGAGCACCCTCAACTTTTTGTTTTTCTGGGTCATAAAATGAAAACTTTTTCGATACTTGTCGCTTTTCCTGACGTTTTTGTCACTTTCTTTTTTTTTTTTTGCCGTTTTGCGCGTAAAAAAACAATATTATATATTGTTCCTTTTTCTAGACGTTTGTGAAGCATTTTTAGACGTTTTTCTCAATATTTTCAACGCTCCTTTACCAAATGCAATACAATTTAATGAAATGAGACACCCAAATTCAATGAAAGTAGTGAACTCATTTATTTTACTGGTGAAAAGCGTTGTAGGGAACCATCCACGTTATTGTTTTGACAGTTTGGGTGAAAGAAACCCAAATTTCTGATAAAGAAACTCTAAAAAACGGGTCAAATTTGAGCGGAGACAGGAGGGTTAAATAAGAGTTACAGAACGACGCTCCGTTACAAGCGCTTTCGCTTTTTAAAAATTGCATTTTTAGCGTATTACAAAAGCATAAAACCACCTTAAAAACAATTATATTAAATGGAAAAATGGATGTTATTTAATTTTCATTAATTTCATTAAGAGGATTAAATTATTTCTTTTTTTTAGACTTTCCAAATGTTACCGGACCGAATGGATCACATTACAACCGTCCCCTTCCTGTTTCTTTTGTGTTGGCGTTCTAACCTCTGGCTGATTTGTGAGGACTATGGTTAACTGCTCCTCAGATCTCTGCAGGGTAAATCCAGACAGCTAGCTAGACTGTCTGTCCAATCTGAGTTTTCTCTCACACCACTAAAACTACTTTTGAACGTACATGGGAGCCGAAATATAAACGGACACGCCACACAGCTGACCAGCTCCGACGCTTCCAGTGTGTAACCGGCCTAAGTGGTTGAAGGAAAATGTTCCCATAACGGACAATTCCAGCGAAGTCAGAAGAATTTGTGACCTTGACAATTCGTTTGAGTGTGGGGGTGGGGTGGGGGTGAAAGCAAGAAGAGAGGACGCCGTCGGGTGAGGGAAGGGGGGTTAAAAAACAACCCTTCAGGAAGCATACAGCAGGGCTAAATCTACAAAAGGGATATCACTTCTACAAAGAAATCCACCTCAGCCAACAAAAAGTAAACCCATTTTTTTTACCACATATAGTACAGAGGCAGACCAGATTAAGAGAATAATAAGAAAAATTGGGGGTATTATTGAAAGTGATGGAGCTGGCCAGCTGTTTCCCTGAGCCACCTTTGGTCACTTTCAGGAGATGTCCTACAATTCGAGACAAACTGGTCCGCGGCCATTTGAAAACCCAGAAGGCCAACAAACTTGGTTTGGGATCTAAACCCAAAGGGTCATATAAATGTCAACACTGTAATCATTGTACAAATGTATTACAGTCTAAAACCCTTGTTGATACTGTATCCCTAAAACAGTTTACTATCAACCACTTCATAAGCTGTAAAACGGTATTTGTTATATACAGACTGGAATGCCCTGAATGTAAAGTGTTCTATATAGGAAGGACTAAGAGGCTGCTTACAGGACCGTTTGGCAGAACATAAATATGCACCAATTCACGGGAACATGAACTATCCTATGGCGAGAGCACTACAGGGAACACCATAATAGTGATCCATCGACCGTTCAGATCTGTGGAATTAATCATATTCCATTGTGAGGAAGGGGACAGACAAAAACAACTAAACCAGAGAGAAAGTTTCTGGATTGACAAACTGCAGGCTACTAGTTATCAGGCCTAAATGAAGAACTTGATCTCAGTGTTTTCTCTAAAACCACACTGTTTATTTGTCAGTTGGGTCTATCTCTTTTTCTTTTTGTATTTGTGCTGTGCATGTTTTGAATGTAACCTTGGGTTGTAGTCAAATACACTGGTTTATTTAGTACCAAGGAGGACATCTGGTGGTCTTTCTATAATCCTACAACTCTGAACCTTCCTCTACCAAAGGGGAGGTTTTGATTGGTTTTGTTTGTTGATTGGTCTGTTTGAAGCTTATAAGAAGGTCTCTTCCTGTTTGAGAAATGATTGACTCCCTAGACGAAGGCTTGTATGCCGAAACGCGTCGGAGTACTTTAAGATTTATGATGACCAAGCCATAAATAAAGGGCTTAGTATTTTCTAAAGGAGAGTGCCTTGGGTTTCCTTATTGGTTTCTACAAGGAACAAATGTTGTTGGAGAACATGTGGGAAGGTTTTTACCCCATGGAGGGTTTCCCAGGTCTTTGAAGTGAGTGGTGACAGAAACCAGATCCGTCTCGATCTTCAAGTTCATCTCTCCGCTCCAGGTTGGCCTCCATCACCTGACACAAAAAATAATGCCTCTGAACTTTAGTCACACTGCTGTTAATACTGTTTCTTTATTTCAAATGTATATGGATCAGTTTATTCAGGCTTGAGAACACCCTGAACTTCACCAAAACCTCAACTAAAGTGAAGTTTGGATGAACGTGACCGTGATCCGTTGTCCAGGAATTGGAGAGGTTCTTCATTCTTCCCACATGTTCTTCAGTGTCTTCAGAGGAGGCAGGTAGATACTGGCCTGCAGAGGACAAACGTAAAAACAGGACACTTGTCAGAGACGCCTTTTACTTCACTTCACTTGCATTGAACGTAGGGATGCACTGAATCCAGATTTTTGGGGTTTGGCGAAATCCTGAATCCATTGGTTGGCTGAACAGGGAGCGGTGGATTTTGCAAATCTCACTACAGGCTGTACAGCCAGAGGAGCCAGATTTTTTTATTAAATGACCTGCTTCATGTGTTCTACTGGAACATAGGGTCAGTTTCAACAATAATGACAGAAAGTTAGTTTTTATAAGGCTTACCTACTGCACCTTTAATAGGAGGCGTCACTTACGTCGAAGTCGGGCATGCTTCGCTCTTTGAATTGTTTCCAGTGTCTGAGGATGGCGAATCGGCCGGGACGTCGTGGGTGACGACTCGATTGATGCTGGAGAGGGTGGGCTGGACAGAGACATCCACTCAGTTAGCTTTCTCACACTTGACAAAGCTCCTCCAGAGCCGTTGGTAAAATAAAACTGGAGGATTTTCCCTTTAAATTCAGTCTGAAGCCTCTTTTACACATACAGGGTTTTCCCTCCTACCTGCTAACGTTAAGGGTACAGCAATAAAACAATCAATATCTGTCTAGCTTTCCCAACGTTTTAGACACAGATATGGAGATAATAAAAGGTCCAAAATGATGTAAAAGCATGCAAAACTACCACAAAAAGGACATCAAACCGACGCTACAAGAAGCGTAAATGGCCACCGAGACCCAAAACAAACCTGAAAGCTGCATGCTGCTAGCTGAGTAAGCCTGCGTCGACGGGAAAAAAAATGAATCCACGATTTTTTGCTTAGAATATATCGATTCTAGTGTAATGTAAATGTGCGTGTAATGTAAAGTGTAATGTTTGTTGCACACATGAACCATGACAAGGCAAAACAAATTGGCAATACCAAACATAGATTTTTGGCACCTATAGCACATTGTCAACATCACCACAAGCCTGTAAACATAGAGGCTTTAATGGATAAATAAAATAAAGTACATACTGGCCATTTAAGTACAGTAGGCTTTTGTTCGTAGTGAGGGGACAATGGGTAGGGAGATTGGTGTCGGTGAATGCGCTAATGCGTTGCTTTACATTCAATTTATCGCACGATTGTGACAATAACAATACGAAAAAAAAAAAAAAAGATCTCTCACTTCTTCTCCACTTTCTCTGTCTCTCTCTCCCTGTCTCCTCTCTCTCTCCCCTCTCTCTGTCTCTCTCTCTCTCTCTCTCTCTCCCCTCTCTCTCTCCTCTCTCTGTCTCTCTCTCTCTCTCTCTCTCTCTCTCCCCCTCTCTCTCTCCCTCTCTCTCTCTCCCCTCTCTCTGTCTCTCTCTCTCTCTCTCTCCCCTCTCTCTCTCCCCTCTCTCTGTGTCTCTCTCTCTGTCCTCTCTCCCCTCTCTCTCCTCTCTCTCTCCCCTCTCTCTGTCTCTCTCTCTCTCTCTCCCCTCTCTCTCTCCTCTCTCTGTCTCTCTCTGTCTCTCTCTCTCTCTTATCCTCTCTCCCCTCTCTCTCTGTCCTCTCTCTCTCTCTCTCCCCTCTCTCTCTCCCCCCTCTCTCTGTCTCTCTCTCTTTTGTCTCTCTCTCTCTGTCTCTCTCCTCTCTCTCTCCTTGTCTCTCTCTCTGTCTGTCTCTCCCCTCTCTCTCTCCCCCCACCTCCCTCTCTCCCCTCTCTCTCTCCCCTCTCTCTGTCTCTCTCTCTGTCTCTCTCTCTGTCTCTCTCTCTCTGTCTCTCTCTGTCTCTCTCTCTGTCTCTCTCTCTCTCTCTCTCTCTGTCCTCTCTCTCTGTCTCTCTCCTCTGTCTCTCTCTCTGTCTCTCTCCTCTCTCTCTCTCTCCCCTCTCTGTCTCTCTCTCTGTCTCTCTCTCTGTCCTCTCTCTCTCTCTGTCTCTCTCTCTCTCTGTCTCTCTCTGTCTCCTCTCTGTCTCTCTCTCTCTCTCTCTCCCTCTCCTGTCTCTCTCTCTGTCTCTCTGTCTCTCTCTCTTCTGTCTCTCTCCCCTCTCTCTCTCTCTCTCTCTCCTGTGTCTCTCTCTCTCTCTCTCTCTCCTCCCTCTCTCTCCCCCTCTCTCTGTCTCCTCCTCCTCCTCTCTCTCTCTCTCTCTCTCTCTCCTCTCTCTCTCTCTGTCTCTCTCTCTCTCCTGTCTCTCCCCTCTCCTCTCCCCTCTCTCTCTCTCTCCTCCCCCTTCTCTCTCTTTCCCTCCTCTGTCCCCCTCTCTGTCTCTCTCTCCCCTCCTCTCTCTCTCTCTCTCTCCCCTCTCTCTCTCTCTCTCTCTCTCTCTCTCTCTCTCTACACATACATTCAGGAATGTCATTAAGGCGTTTAAATGTTCCTGGTGTGTTCCTATGGGGAATGTAACGCTGAGCGCCGAACGACAAAGAGCGCCTTTCTCTCTGGGAACAACAGAGCTCAGCTTTCATCAGTACACCGCAGTACTGACCACACAGGCACCTCCAAGTACTGCACTCACTGGGTACTCCAGTAGAAGTAAAGAAAAGATCAGCTGCTAAATGTTCTTAGGTTTCAGGGGAGCTGGAGTAAAAACAAAGAAAGGAAAGACAAAAGAGAGAAATAAAGAATGGAAGTAGCAGGAAATGAAAGAAAGGGAGGCAAGAAGGAAGAATAAAAGAAAATAGAAAAAGGAAAGGAAAGAGAAAGTAGGAAACAAGAAGATAGACAGAAGAACCGAAGAGAAGGCAAGGAGAAATACTAAAAGAAAGCATGAAAAGGAGAAAGGGAATTAGGAAGTTGGAAGAAAGGTAGAAAATAAAGCGACCAATCGGCCGACACGGTGCCAGGTAGGAAAGATTTATGCTGCTGATGTTTCTGTTGCTTTTTGAAAATGTTTTTGGCTAGAGTTTTTCAATGTTTTTTCTTATTATATTTAACTTTTCGTTACTCATTACTCTGCTGGCGCCCCTAGCATTTGCCTATACTACCTACGCACACACACACACAAGCACACACATGCACGCACGCACACACACACGCACACACGCACGCACGCACGCACACAGACAGACACTCAGACACACACGCGTGCATGCACGCACGCACACACACACAGAAGCACACACACAAGTACGCATGCAAGTGCGCTCACTACTCACTACACAGACACAAACACACAAACAGAGACAAAGAGACACAAGCACACTCAGAGAGACAGAGATACACAGAGACACACAGACACACACACACAGAGACACACACACTCACAGAGACACACACACTCACACAAACACACACACTCACAGAGACACACACACTCACACACACACACAGACACACACACACGGCAGCGAGGTGGGCTACAGGGTGAGCAAGCAGCTGGAGAGAGAGATGTGATTTAGGAGGAAATCAGGGAATCTGAGCGGATCTGTGAAGGATCAGAGCTCTCAGAGTCTCAGAGTCTCTCAGAGTCTCTCAGAGTCTCTCAGAGTCTCTCAGAGTCTCAGAGTCTCTCAGAGTCTCAGAGTCTCTCAGAGTCTCAGAGTCTCTCAGAGTCTCTCAGAGTCTCAGAGTCTCTCAGAGTCTCTCAGAGTCTCAGAGTCTCAGAGTCTCTCAGAGTCTCAGAGTCTCTCAGAGTCTCAGAGTGTCTCAGAGTCTCTCAGAGTCTCTCAGAGTCTCTCAGAGTCTCAGAGTGTCTCAGAGTGTCTCAGAGTCTCAGAGTCTCTCAGAGTCTCAGAGTCTCTCAGAGTCTCAGAGTGTCTCAGAGTCTCAGAGTCTCTCAGAGTCTCAGAGTCTCTCAGAGTCTCTCAGAGTCTCAGAGTGTCTCAGAGTCTCTCAGAGTCTCTCAGAGTCTCAGAGTGTCTCAGAGTGTCTCAGAGTCTCTCAGAGTCTCTCAGAGTCTCTCAGAGTCTCAGAGTCTCTCAGAGTCTCTCAGAGTCGAAAGGGACGTCTCTGGGACGTCCAACGGGACGAGTCCTCAGAACCAGAAATCACTAAAAGGTTTACAGCCACAAAAAGTTACACTAAACAGGAATTTGCCTTGTTGATTGGTGCATACATACATACATATATATATATATAATATATATATATATATATATACATACATACATACATATGTATATATACACATATATATATGTATATATATACACATATATATATATATATATGTATGTATATATATATATATACATATATATACAGTGCCTTGCGAAAGTATTCGGCCCCCTTGAACTTTTCGACCTTTTGCCACATTTCAAGCCTCAAACATAAAGATATAAAACTGTAATTTTTTGGGAAGAATCAACAACAAGTGGGACACAATCATGAAGTGGAACGAAATTTATTGGATATTTCAAACCTTTTAAACAAATAAAAACTGAAATATTGCGTGTAAAATTATTCAGCCCCCTTGTTAATACTTTGTAGCGCTACCTTTTCGCGATATTACAGCTGTAAGTCGCTTGGGGTATGTCTCTATCAGTTTTCCACATCGAGACTGACATTTTTGCCCATTCCTCCTTCACCAAACAGCTCGAGCTCAGTGAGGTTGGATGGAGAGCGTTTGTGAACAGCATTTTGCAGTTCTTTCCACAGATTCTCGATTGGATTCAGGTCTGGACTTTGACTTGGCCATTCTAACACCTGGATATGTTTATTGTTGAACCATTCCATTGTAGATTTTGCTTTATGTTTTGGATCATTGTCTTGTTGGAAGACAAATCTCCGTCCCAGTCTCAGGTCTTTTGCAGACTCCATCAGGTTTTCTTCCAGAATGGTCCTGTATTTGGCTCCATCCATCTTCCCATCAATTTTAACCATCTTTCCCTGTCCCTGCTGAAGAGCAAAGCAGAAAAGCCCAAACCATGATGCTGCCACCACCATGTTTGACAGTGGGGATGGTGTGTTCAGGGTGATGAGCGCGTGTTGCTTTTACGCCAAACATAACGTTTTGCATTGTTGCCAAAACGTTCGATTTTGGTTTCATCTGACCACAGCACCTTCTTCCACATGTTTGGTGTGTCTCCCAGGTGGCTTTTGGCAAACTTTGAACGACACTTTTATGGATATCTTTAAGAAATGGCTTTCTTCTTGCCACTCTTCCATAAAGGCCAGATTTGTGCAGTATACGACTGATTGTTGTCCTATGGACAGAGTCTCCCGCCTCAGCTGTAGATCTCTGCAGTTCATCCAGAGTGATCATGGGCCTCTTGGCTGCATCTCTGATCAGTCTTCTCATTGTATGAGCTGAAAGTTTAGAGGGACGGCGGGGTCTTCATAGATTTGTAGTGGTCTGATACTCCTTCCATTTCAATATTATCGCTGGCACACAGTGCTCCTTGGGATGTTTAAAGCTTGGGAAATCTTTTGTATCCAACCGGCTTTAAACTTCTCCACAACAGTATCTCGGACCTGCCTGGTGTGTTCTTTGTTCTTCATGATGCTCTCTCGCTTTACACGGACCTCTGAGACTATCACAGAGCAGGTGCATTTATACCGGAGACTTGATTACACACAGCTGGATTCTATTTATCATCATTAGTCATTTAGGTCAACATTGGATCATTCAGAGATCCTCACTGAACTTCGGAGAGAGTTTGCTGCACTGAAAGTAAAGGGGCTGAATAATTTTGCACGCCCACTTTTTCAGTTTTTTATTTGTTAAAAAAGTTTGAAATAGCCAATGAATTTCGTTCCACTTCATAATTGGGACCCACTTGTTGTTGATTCTTCACAAAAAATTACAGTTTTATATCTTTATGTTTGAGGCCTGAAATGTGGCAAAAGGTCGAAACGTTCAAGGGGGCCGAATACTTTCGCAAGGCACTGTATATATGTATGTATGTATGTATGTATGTATGTATGTATATGTATATATATATATACATATACATACATATATATATGTATATATATACACATATATATACATATACATACATACATACATATGTATATACACATATATATATGTGTATATATATATATGTATATATATACACATATATATACATATACATACATACATACATATGTATATACACATATATATATGTGTATATATATATATGTATATATATACATATATATACATATATATACACATATATGTATATATACACATATACACACATACATATATATATATACACAAACATATTTAACATCATGTTAACACACACATACACACACACAGACAGACAGACACACACAGACACGCACACACACACACACACACACACACACACACACACACACACACAGACAGAGACACACACACAGACACACACACACACAGACATAGACACACACACACACAAACAGACAGAGACACACACAGAGACACACACACACACACACAGATACACACAGACATAGACACACACACACACACACAAACAGACAGAGACACACACACACACACACACAGATGAGAGACAGCAGGAACTTTTAAGAACTCAAAAGGGAGGAGGGGGGACAGTAATTGCAGTCTCCTTTGACTCTCAGCACCTCCCCTCCCACTCCTGTTGAGTCCATCAACACACACACACACACACACACACACACAGACACACACACACACACACACACACACACACACGATGAGATAAGGAGAAACACTTCCAGGGTTAATCTGAGGGAGGAGAACGATCTCGGCTGTGGCACCAAGGGGCCGGCTCTCCTCTCGTACAGTCCAAATGATTAAAGAGAAGTTAGAGATAATAGGAGGGGGAAAACGCCAACATTTTTTGGAAAAATTTGTCAAAAAAGTAAAGAAAAAAAAACGACAAAAAAAGTCAGAAAAAAACAGACAAAAAAAGTCAATACAAAACGACAAAAATGAAGGAAAAAGTGATACAAAAAGCAACAAAACTATGGTCAACATTTGGGGGAAAAAAACGGCAGCACTGTGAAATGTTACCGTTGACTCTCGTGCAGTCCAAATGATTAAAGAGAAGATAAAAGATAATAGGAGAAAAAAAATGGCAAAAATGTTGGAAAAATGTGTCAAAAAAGTAAAAAAAAAATAACAAAAATAGTCAGAAAAAACAGACAAAAAAGTCAATAAAAAAAGACAAAAATTACAGAAAAATCAATACGAAAAGCGACAAAACTATGGTCAACATTTGGGTGGGAAAAAAACGGCAGCACTGTGAAATGTTACCGTTGACTCTCGTGCAGTCCAAATGATCAAAGAGAAGATAAAGATAATAGGAGAAAAAAAAATGGCAAAAATGTTGGAAAAATGTGTCAAAAAAGTAAAAAAAAACAGACAAAAAAAGTCAGAAAAAACAGACAAAAAAGTCAATAAAAAAAGACAAAAATTACAGAAAAAGTGATAAGAAGAGCGACAAAACTATGGTCAATATTTGGGTGGGAAAAAAACGGCAGCACTGTGAAATGTTACCGTTGACTCTCGTGCAGTCCAAATGATCAAAGAGAAGATAAAAGATAATAGGAGAAAAAAAAATGGCAAAAAATGTTGGAAAAATGCGTCAAAAAAGTAAAAAAAAAAAAAAAATGACATGAAATGTTACCGTTGACTCTCGTGCAGATTCATAGAGCGTCTGCGGATGTAAAATGTGGGTCCAGCCGACTCGAAACTTTGAAATGTTACCGTTGAATCTTAAAGAGAAGCCATGAGGGCTGAATCAACGGGGTGAGCTTCGCTTCAGAACTGGAACCTCCTATGGCGCCATTTCGTTGCTACCAAGCCATCACCTCCAGTTAGCATCCCATTGACTCCCATTCATTTTGATGTCACTTTGACTGCGAATAACTTTCCATCTGATGCGTTTAAAGACTCTATTTGTCCGTTGTTTATTTCTAAAGAAACACGACAATGTATAAAAGGCTCCATTACCTTGTACCTCACGTTATGGCGCCGTAGCAGACGCTTTTATAACAATAGGCTAACGATTGGGTCATAACCACGAGACTTACTGTCACACAGTAGAGGAATTACCGTATAGTACAGGAGAAGCTCACAGGCAGTTTGGACTTCCATTATCTGTTTAGGTTTAATGACTAATGTTAACTAGCATGTTAGTGATCAGTAATTAGCCTGTGTCTATGTTATCTCCTTACATATACCTACGCTCTCTGTCTCTGTAAGATTGGGAATGATTGAGATTTCTCTCGGCACAGCTACCAGAAGACTTCACACTTTCAGACAGGTTGCTCACGTCACATCTACGTTGTCTCTCTCAGTTGGAGGCTGCTCAGTAAAGCAAGAGATCACCGGAGAAGTGCTTCTAACATCCTTCACTGGTCTCGGTCCAGTTTATATACTGTCTATTGGCTGAATACGCAACGTTCTCCAAACTCTGCCCTTCAACATGTTTACTGTCCGATGCTGAAAAGATGGAGGAGCGTCCCTCATCAGCCAGCTTTCATCACGGTTAATAACAGAGTCTCTGTTCCTCAGGGCAATTAACCCAGTCGGCAGCTCTTATCTGTCTGTCTGTCTGTCTGTCTGTCTGTCTGTCTGTCTGTCCGTCACGCTTCCTGCATCTTTAACTGCGACTCAGATTACCTCGTCCAATCATCTCAGCTCGCCGTAGCCGAGTTATCTTCTGGCTCTGCGTTTTTTTTTAACCCTTGTGTTGTCCTCGGGTCACATTTGACCCGTTTTCTTTCAACCAAATTTGCCCAAAAATAACAATTGGATGTGCGTTGTATAGAACCCATACAACATGTATACAAAATAATGATTATTTACATTACTTTTTGGGTGTTTTATTCAATTTCATAGCATTTACAAAAATGTTTTAAATGGTTTCCAAACCGTGTCACTCTGACTGAACTTTGACAGTCTGTGATCCACTCAACATCCTCTGGTCTTAACAATTAGTCAAAGTCTGTTGCAGATGACACTATGCCAAAAAAATGTACAGACTTTAAATGACTTCGGGGAGTCTTAAAAGGAACATTTTGTTAATGTTTCTCGACATTTAAAAAACATCTTTTGTGTGAAAATGTTTTGCGTTTATTTAGTAAAATGTGAGTGTAAATGCTGCTCTCTGCGCTGGTAGGATTTGGTGTGTTTATAACAGGGTTCATATGCATTTTAACCAGTACTTTTCCATGACTTTTCCATGACTTTTTCAGGACTTTTTCATGGCTTTTTCCATGACTTTTCCCATGACTTTTTCATGACTTATTCATGACTTTTTCATGACTTTTTCATGATTTATTCATGACTTTCCCATGACTTTTCCATGACTTTTTCAGGACTTTTTCATGGCTTTTTCCATGACTTTTCCATGACTTTTTCATGATTTATTTATGACTTTTCCATGACTTTTTCATGATTTATTCATGACTTTTCCATGACTTTTTCATGACTTTTCCATGACTTTTCCATGACTTTTTCATGACTTTTCCATGACTTTTCCATGACTTTTTCATGGCTTTTTCCATGACTTTTCCATGACTTCTCCATGACTTTTTCATGATTTATTCATGACTTATTCATGACTTTTCCATGACTTTTCATGGCTTTTTCATGACTTTTTCATGACTTTTTCCATGACTTTTCATGGCTTTTCCATGACTTATTCATGATTTATTCATGACTTATTCATGACTTTTCCATGACTTTTCATGGCTTTTTCATGACTTATTCATGACTTTTCCATGACTTTTTCATGACTTATTCATGACTTATTCATGACTTTTCCATGACTTTTTCATGACTTATTCATGACTTTTCCATGACTTATTCATGACTTATTCATGACTTTTCCATGACTTTTCCATGACTTATTCATGACCTTTCCATGACTTTTCCATGACTTATTCATGACTTTTCCA
This sequence comes from Perca fluviatilis, assembly GCF_010015445.1. Lineage (NCBI taxonomy): Eukaryota > Metazoa > Chordata > Actinopteri > Perciformes > Percidae > Perca > Perca fluviatilis. Next base: position 29,337,440 of record NC_053133.1, read on the forward strand.
TGACTTTTCCATGACTTTTTGGCAAATTTCCATGACTGTGTTCCTGAAAAACTCAGTCGACATTCTACAATAATAGAAATCAGTGTTAAAGTTTCCCCTCAGACTTTTAACTATAACATGAATGATAATGTCCGTGGGTCATAGTGGGATTCTTAATATCGCTCCCCGAATACAACGCTGAGGTTAAGACGACATGAAAATACATTTATTATTAATCACATATTATTATGCTGTGTTAAAACAAATTCCATGACTTTTACAAAACTTTCTGGGTCTTTTTATGTTTCCAAAACCTTATCCAGGCACTGGAATTGGCATTTTTTCAAATTCCATAACTTTTCCAGGTTTTTTCAAAACGTATGAACGCTGTTATAATCAATAAAAGAATGGGTTAGGGTTAACAAAAGAAGGTGAGGTTGCAGCTGGAGGTGTGTGATGTCTCCGAGCTCCTTGCTGACGGATGTTTGTGTTGGAATGTGGGCACAAAGAGGATTACAGCGAGGATTAGCCGGCTAATCCTTCAGCAGGACAGCGCTAATCCTCCTCCTTCTCATCCCTCACACCTCCGGACACTCAGCCAATCAGACGCTACACAGCCAGGATCTGTGAGCCAATCAGACGCTACACAGCCAGGATCTGTGAGCCAATCAGACGCTACACAGCCAGGATCTGTGAGCCAATCAGACGCTACACAGCCAGGATCTGTGAGCCAATCAGACGCTACACAGCCAGGATCTGTTAGCCAAGACATCATATTTTATAAACTACATGTGTTCTGTGTGCAGGAATCTTAATGTGTAAACTAACTAGTAACTAAAGTAACTAGTAACTAAAGCTGGAACAGATGAATGTAGCGGAGTAACTAAAGTAACTAGTAACTAAAGCTGGAACAGATTAATGTAGCGGAGTAACTAAAGTAACTAGTAACTAAAGCTGTAACAGGTGAATGTAGTGGAGTAACTAAAGTAACTAGTAACTAAAGCTGTAACAGATGAATGTAGTGGAGTAACTAAAGTAACTAGTAACTAAAGCTGGAACATATGAATGTAGCGGAGTAACTAAAGTAACTAGTAACTAAAGTAACTAGTAACTAAAGCTGTAACAGGTGAATGTAGTGGAGTAACTAAAGTAACTAGTAACTAAAGCTGTAACAGATGAATGTAGGGGAGTAACTAAAGTAACTAGTAATTAAAGCTGGAACAGATGAACGTAGCGGAGTAACTAAAGTAACTAGTAACTAAAGTAACTAGTAACTAAAGCTGGAACAGATGAACGTAGCGGAGTAACTAAAGTAACTAGTAACTAAAGCTGGAAAAGATGAATGTAGTGGAGTGACTAAAGTAACTAGTAACTAAAGCTGTAACAGATGGATGTAGTGGAGTAACTAAAGTAACTAGTAACTAAAGCTGGAAAAGATGAATGTAGTGGAGTGACTAAAGTAACTAGTAACTAAAGCTGGATCAGATGAATGTAGCGGAGGAATTAAAGTAACTAGTAACTAAAGCTGGAACAGATGAATGTAGTGGAGTAACTAAAGTAACTAGTAACTAAAGCTGTAACAGATGGATGTAGTGGAGTAACTAAAGTAACTAGTAACTAAAGCTGGAAAAGATGAATGTAGTGGAGTGACTAAAGTAACTAGTAACTAAAGCTGGATCAGATGAATGTAGCGGAGGAATTAAAGTAACTAGTAACTAAAGCTGGAACAGATGAATGTAGCGGAGTAACTAAAGTAACTAGTAACTAAAGTAACTAGTAACTAAAGCTGTAACAGATGAATGTAGTGGAGTAAAAAGTCCAATATTTCTCTCTGAAATGTAGCGGAGTAGAAGTAGAAAGTAACATGAAAAGAAAAGACTCAAGTAAAGTACAAGTACCTCGACATTTGGCCACATATTTCATGTTTTTTTGTATGTATTACATGTATTTTAATTGGAAGCACCTTTCCGATCATTAGCGATTATGACCTTGTTCAGGGTGTGTAGTTTAGGTGTGTGTGCCTCTGCTCTGTGACGCAGTGCCTGGAGTTCGGCGAGGGCTCGGTGACGGGCGACATGTGCGAGGACCTGTGCGTGCTGGGCCTCGTGGAGTACAAGCGCTGCCTCTACTACGAGAACGGGAAGAAGGTGATCGAGGCGCGCTGGAGAGGAAACCCCATCATCCTCAAGTCCAAACTGGAGAACTTCTCCTCCTACGAGCCCCTGGGGATACTGGACTACCAGGTGACCAGAGTCACAATATGATATTATACATACAGTATACAGTACAGGCCAAAAGTTTGGACACACCTTCTCATTCAATGCGTTTCTTTATTTTCATGACTATTTACATTGTAGATTCTCACTGAAGGCATCAAAACTATGAATGAACACATATGGAATTATGTACTTAACAAAAAAGTGTGAAATAACTGAAAACATGTCTTATATTTTAGATTCTTCAAAGTAGTCACCCTTTGCTTTTTTATTAATAAAGGGAAATAATTCCACTAATTAACCCTGACAAGGCACACCTGTGAAGGTAAAACCATTTCAGGTGACTACCTCATGAAGCTCATTGAGAGAACACCAAGGGTTTGCAGAGTTATCAAAAAAAGCAAAGGGTGGCTACTTTGAGGAATCTAAAATATAAGACATGTTTTCAGTTATTTCACACTTTTTTGTTAAGTACATAATTCCATATGTGTTCATTCATAGTTTTGATGCCTTCAGTGAGAATCTACAATGTAAATAGTCATGAAAATAAAAAGGAAACGCATTGAATGAGAAGGTGTGTCCAAACTTTTATATATATATATATACACATATATATACACACACACACACAGTATCTCACAAAAGTGAGTACACCCCTCACATTTTAGTAAATATTTCATTATATCTTTTAATGGGACAACACTGAAGAAATGACAATGGAAAGTAGTTTATTTTTTTTAGTTTGTTTTGTCCATACGTGCTCGTGCTGTGTTCCCCAAGTGGTAGGCCAGGTCTCAGATACTACAATCAGTTTTATTTTATTTTTTGCCCCCCCGCCGCCTGGCTCGAATGTCAAACTCTGCTTATGATGATTGGCTGAAAGAAAACAGAAGACAGAGGAGAAGAAGTCTGTTCTTTCAGCTGCTCTGATCGACCCAGATGCACGAAACCTGTTTAATTGGTGCAGCTCTCCTCGGCCCTGACCCAACGTTACCCTGAGACTCTCTCTCTCTCTCTCTCTCTCTGTCTCTCTCTCTCTCTGTCTCTCTCTCTCTCTCTGTCTCTCTCTCTCCCTCTCTCTCTCTCTCTCTCTCTCTCTCTCTGTCTTCTCTCTGCTCTCTCTCTCTCTCTCTGTCTCTCTCTCTCTCTCTCTCTGTCTCTCTCTCTCTCTGTCTCTCTCTCTCTCTCTCTTGTCTCTCTCTCTCTCTCTCTCTCTCTCTCTCTCTCTCTCTCTCTCTCTCTTCTCTCTCTCTCTCTCTCTCTCTCTCTCTCTCTCTCTGTCTCTCTCTCTCTCTGTCTCTCTCTCTCTCTGTCTCTCTCTCTCTCTCTCTCTCTCTTCTGTCTCTCTCTCTGTCTCTCTCTCTCTCTCTCTCTCTCTCTCTTTGTCTCTCTCTCTCTCTCTGGTCTCTCTCTCTCTCTCTCTCTCTCTCTCTCTCTCTCTCTCTCTCTGACAGGTGTGAGACTCTCCCGCTGGACGTTGGTTTTCTGTAACTCTGGAGTAAGTTCAGACAAAAACTCCAACTGAACATCTCCACTAGGGAATCCACTCTGAGCTCATTTTAGGATATATATATATATATATATATATATATATATATATATATATATATTCAGAATCCACTCTGAGCTCATTGTAGGATATATATATATATATATATATATATATATATATATATATATATATATATATCAGAATCCACTCTGAGCTCATTGTAGGATATATATATATATATATATATCCTACAATGAGCTCAGAGTGGATACTCAAAATTAGTGAATAAAAGTAAAAAAGTTTTTTTTTCTTAAGATTATTTTTTGGGGCATTTTTAGGAGACATGAAGGGTGTAGAGGGGGATGACATGCAGCAAAGGGCCGCCGGTTCGGAGTCAAACCTGCGCTCTGCGTGTCAGAGTGAATACATACATACGTACATATGTGCGCCCGCTCTACCAACTGAGCTAACCTGCCACCTGTTTGTGTGTTTTTTTTGTCTATTTCTGTCTGTTTTGTGCCTCAAAAGAAAGTAAATCCCCACTTACCTGTGAGTGCATCTTCCTGTCTGTCTGATCTCAGGTGCGAAACTCTCTGGGTCTGGCGCAGGTGGACGAGGACGGAGACGGAGACGGAGACGGAGGAGGAGGAGGAGGAGGAGGAGGGGGGGGGAACAGCTCTCTGGCCAGACTCTGGGAGAAGAAGCTGAAGAGCAGAGACACCAGTTTCTCCCGAGCCGAGCTGGCGTCGCTGTGGTCTCTGCTGCAGCAGGAAGAGTACACCTTCCTCCGGTAAAACATCCGCTCACACACCGCAAATTACTGCTGCTCGCACATCCTGGAACAAAGGTCCAAGATAATAAGGAAGGAAAATGAGAAAAAAAATAGAAAAAATGACACAAATACTTCAAAAATATGTCCGAAAAGGAGACAAAAATTGTCAGAAAAAGCGACAAACGGCCAAAAAGGCAAACGAAACGATGGAGAAAGAGACTAAAATAGGCAAAGGGGGCGCCCGGGTAGCTCAGTTGGTAGAGCGCGCGCCCATATATAGAGGTTTACTCCTCGACGCAACGGCCGTGAGTTCGACTCCGACCTGCGGCTCTTTGCTGTAGTTCCCCTCTCTCTCTCTCTCTCTCTCTCTCTCTCTCTCTCCCCTTTCATGTCTTCAGCTATCCTGTCAAAATAAAGGCCCAAAATGGCCAAAAAAATCATCTTAAAAAAATCGACAAAGGGTGTCCAAATGAGTAAGGAGAAGTTGAAGATAATTGTGGAAAAAAAATCGACAAAATCTTTGAAAAAAGCAGCAAATCAAAAAGAAAACCACCAAACATTTTCATATAAAAACAAAAAAAAATGTCGGGGAACAAGCAACGTCATACAAAAGAGACAAAAAACTTTAAAAAAATGTTGAAAAAGTAAAAATAACTTCGAGAATAAGCAAATACATCAAAAAGGCAACAGCAAAAAATCACCTTCTCTGACATTTCTCTTGACTTTTTGGCCGTTTGTCGCTGTTTTTTTGGACATTTTGCGATTTTGTCGTTGTTGTTTTTGGCACATTTTCCAGTGTATTTGTAATTTTCTTTTCCTAGTATCTTTAACTATTCTTTAACTAGTTGGCCTGTGTATATCTGTGTGTGTGTATGATAGTCAGTACATTACATCTCATTTAGCGGACCCTTTTATCCAAAGCGACTTACTTAATAAAGTGCTTTCAACTGTGAAGGTGCAAACTCCAGACAACAAGTAGTAAGTGCAAGTACATTAGCTTTAAATTAGCAAAGCTACAAAGAGACATATGAAAGTGCATTTTTTATTTTTTTTATCAGAGGTGTAGTCGGAAGAGATGTGTTTTTAGCCTTCGGTGGAAAATGTGTAGGTTGTTTTTTTGTTTTTGTGTATATTACAGTCAGTATAAATGTATCTGTGTATATATATTAGTGCAGGCCTGGATTATCCATAAGGGCACTTGGGCCAGTGGCCAGGGGCACCAACCACCAATAATCAAAAGAGACCAGTTTAACCCCCCAAAACATGTTATCATAATGATGAAGAACTCATATTTCTTTCAGAGGACTTTGTGCAATAAATCCATATTCTTCGATCTAATATTGATAGTCTTTTGTCTATTTCTTATTCATTTTAGGTCCTTTTATTGTCGTTAGCTGTGATGCTAAAGCAGTTTTAGCATACGTTTTTGAACAATCAGAGGAGTTGCTTTCAGGGCCCGTGAAATAAAGTCAGAAAAATACACATTTGACCGACCCACAATGCTCCAATATATAGTATTGATTTTTGCTTTTTGAATTGATAGACATTTTGAATTGAGACATTTGAATATAGTGCTCACTGCTCAAATGCCGACATGTATGTAGTTGGATAAGTTAGAAAAATTACATTTGAGAATGTAATTTACTGGAGGGGTTTGAGGTATACGGGGCTGTATATGTGTGTATATATATTACAGTCAGTATAAATGTATCTGTGTGTGTGTGTGTGTGTGTATATTACAGTCAGTATTAACGTATATTTGTGTGTATACAGTATATTACAGTCAGTATTAACGTATATCTGTGTGTATACAGTATATTACAGTTAGTATTAATGTATATCTGTGTGTATGCAGTATATTACAGTCAGTATTAACATATATCTGTGTGTATACAGTATATTACAGTCAGTATTAACGTATATCTGTGTGTATACAGTATATTACAGTCAGTATTAACATATATCTGTGTGTATACAATATATTACAGTCAGTATTAACATATATCTGTGTGTATACAATATATTACAGTCAGTATTAACATATATCTGTGTGTATACAGTATATTACAGTTAGTATTAACGTATATCTGTGTGTATACAGTATATTACAGTCAGTATTAACATATATCTGTGTGTATGCAGTATATTACAGTCAGTATTAACGTATATCTGTGTGTATGCAGTATATTACAGTCAGTATTAACGTATATCTGTGTGTATGCAGTATATTACAGTCAGTATTAACGTATATCTGTTTATACAGTATATTACAGTTAGTATTAACGTATATCTGTATGTATACAGTATATTACAGTCAGTATTAACGTATATCTGTGTGTATACAGTATATTACAGTCAGTATAACGTATATTTGTGTATACAGTATATTACAGTCAGTATTAACGTATATCTGTGTGTATGCAGTATATTACAGTCAGTATTAACGTATATCTGTGTGTATGCAGTATATTACAGTCAGTATTAACGTATATCTGTTTATACAGTATATTACAGTTAGTATTAACGTATATCTGTATGTATACAGTATATTACAGTCAGTATTAACGTATATCTGTGTGTATGCAGTATATTACAGTTAGTATTAACGTATATCTGTATGTATACAGTATATTACAGTCAGTATTAACGTATATCTGTGTGTATACAGTATATTACAGTCAATATTAACGTATATCTGTGTGTATACAGTATATTACAGTCAGTATTAACGTATATCTGTGTGTATGCAGTATATTACAGTCAGTATTAACATATATCTGTGTGTATTTGTGTGTATATTACAGTATTAATGTATGTGTGTGTGTATTTGTGTGGTGCAGAGTGCTGCAGGACCTGAGCACCCACGTGGCGAAGGTTTTGGGTTCCTGCGGCCATTTCTACGCCGTGGAGTTCCTGTCTGCCGGCCACGCCTGGGACCAGAACATCTTCTCCCTGGAGGAGGCCCAGGGGGGGCCCGGGGCCCAGGGGGGGTCCGGGGCCCGGGCCCGCTGGAGCGCCAGAGAGATGGTGCACCGTATCGCGCTGAGCTTCCTGGACATGGTGTGGCACTTTGACAACGACTTCACCCACAGACTGCACCTGTGTGACATCAAACCAGAGAACTTCGCCATCAGGAAGGACCTCACTGTGAGTTCACATCAGATTACACAGATTATTACACATTATTACAGATTATTATAGATTATTACACATTATTACACATTATTATAGATTATTATAAATTATTACAGATTATTATAGTTTTTTATAGATTATTATAAATTATTACAGATTATTACAAAGATTATTACAGATTATTATAGATTATTACAGATTAATATAAATTATTACAGATTATTACAAAGATTATTACAGATTATTATAGATTATTACAGATTAACATAAATTATTACAGATTATTATATATTATTACAGATTAATATAAATTATTACAGATTAATATAGATTATTACAGATTAATATAGATTATTACAGATTAGTAATAATCTGTAATAATTTATTACATATTATTACATATTATTATATATTATTATAGATTATTACAGATTATTATATATTATTATAGATTATTATAGATTATTACAGATTACAGATTACAGCTGCACATTAATCCTTCATTCATTTAATTTAGATTTATAGATGGATGGATAGATAGATAGAGATAGATACATCGATCGATAGATCAATAGATCGATAGATCGAGAGATCGATAGAGAGATAGATAGAGAGATAGAGAGATAGAGGGATAGATAGAGATAGATAGATAGATAGATAGATAGAGAGATAGATAGAGAGACAGTATATTGGAGATCAGCACTATATGGGCTAAAAATGACCAAATCATCTGCGTACATAAGGTGATTAATTAGTGAGTCACCAACCCTACAGCCTGTACCACACGCATTTAAAATCAAAGACAAATCATTCATATACACATTAAAAAGAAGACAGAATTCCACCCTGGCGGACACCATTGGTCACTTGGATGGGAACAGATGTAACATCCCCCCATCTCCCTCTCTTCGTCTGACGCAAGTACCAATAAACCAAGATTCTTATTAAAAAAAACAGGGACCCCACTTTTAGACGATTAAAAAAAATATAAAATCTCATGATTAACACGATCGAATGCTTTAGAAGCATCAATGAAGCACATGAACATTGTGGAATTTAGCCTATTATATTTTTCAAAAATGTCCTTTAGTGCAAAAATACATCAATCAGTGCCATGCTTTCTTTTAAAACCAAATTGGTTATCGGTAGACAGGACGTACCTCTCAACTGTCTACACAATAGAAATGTCTCCAGCACTTTGGACATAACACTGGCCACAGCTATTGGCCTGTAATTATCTGAGCTGTTCAGCTTCCCCACTTCATCTTTAATAACTGGTACTAGCACAACAGAGAGCACAGAATCAGGTAACGCTCCATGAACAAAAACACCTGTGTAGCACGAAGCTACCAGAGGGCACAGCTTCTTACTGGCCAGTTTAAGATGTTCAGCTGTAATCCTATCCAGACCACAGGCCTTATTATCTCTTAACTTCAATATTGCTTCGTGGACTTCAGCAGAAGTGACAACAGCATCATCATTAAACTCTACATTATCCACTACAAACTGATTTTTGTTTGACTTTTTACACAGTTTAACAGTTCATAACTGTGAGATTTCATCGGGACCACTCACACCATCTATATTGGATGGGAGAGTTGTTTTGCAATTATTCATAGTTTTTATTTCTTTCCAGAAGTCATTAACATTATTTTTTTCGCAGCATTTCGGGCCTCTGCATGGAGCTCTTCTACATGATCTTTTCAACCTGGCTTAGTGTTGCACACTTTTGTCCTGTGTTTAAACAGAGGTCTGCTGGAGATAGCGAGAGACTCCACAATAGCCTCATACAGGGAACATAAATCCTTACAGTGTTGTACAGTTCATATCCCGACACAATAAGGCAGCTTTTGGGACCTTAATATTACCCATAAAGCATCAGAATGACTCAAATATTCATTAAGAGCTTTCTTAGAAAATTTTGACCAATTTATTTTCCCTACATTAATGCCACAGGCAACAACACTGGTAAAGGGTATATGGTCCGTAGCAGCCACATCATAATCAATCTTTATCATATCGATGGAGTCATGGGCATCCACTGTACAAAGGCAGTGGTCCAGCCAGGAAGTAGAGTGCCAAGCCTCGCTGACATAAGTATCAAATCATATAATCATATCATAATCATATAAATCATTCGGCAATAGTAGCTTACCAGATCAAATCAATCCACTGTCTGAACAAAAACTGCATGAAATGATTACCAAATACAGAGTTGGCATCAGATACATCAGCATTCATGTCACCAACAACATAGTTGCAGGTAGAAGAATTGTCCTGTGTGTGTGTGTGTGTGTGTGTGTGTGTGTGTGTGTGTGTGTGTGTGTGTGTGTGTGTGTGTGTGTGTGTGTGTGTGTGTGTGTGTGTGTGTCTCGCTGCTGTAGTTAAAGTCTTAAATGTCCTTAATGTTTTCTGAGAGTAATGAACATAAACAGAATGAAAGCAGAGCAGCCGGGAGAAGAGAGATGAAAGAGATAGAAGAGATAGAAGAGATGAAAGAGATAAAAGAGATGAAAGAGATGAAAGAGATAAAAGGGATGATTTTGAAGAAAAAGAAAGAAAGCCATTAGGGAGAGTGGAGACTACGTGACGTGTTTTTCTTTAAGAAAGATGTGACCCAGCTGGGAAAGAGAAGGTCATTCTGCCTCCTTCATACTCTCTGCCATGTTAACAATGCCACTGTGTGTGTGTGTATGTGTGTTTCTGTGTGTGTGTCTGTGTGTGTGTGTGTGTGTGCGTGTATGTGTGCGTGCGTACGTGCATGTGTGTGTGTCTCTGTGTGTGTGTGTTTCTGTGTGTGTGTGTGTGTGCGTGTATGTGTGCATGCGTGCGTGCATGCGTGCGTGCGTATGTGTGCGTACGTGTGTGTGTCTGTGTATATATGTGTGTGTGTCTGTGTGTGTGTGTGTCTTTGTGTGTGTGTGTTTCTGTATGTGTTATGTGTGTGTTGTTGTGTTGTGTGTGTGTGTGTGTGTGTGTGTGTGTGTGTGGGTTGTGTGTGTGTGTGTGTGTGTGTGTGTGTGTGTCTGTGTGTGTCTTTGTGTGTGTGTGTCTTTGTGTGTGTGTGTTTCTGTGTATGTGTGTGTGCGTGTTTCTGTGTATATGTGTGTGTGTGTTTATGTGTTTGTGTGTATATGTGTATGTGTGCGTGTGTGTCTGTGTGTGTGTCTGTGTGTGTGTGTGTGTGTGTGTGTGTATGTCTGTGTGTGTGTGTGTGTATATATGTGTATGTGTGCGTGAGTGCGTGTGTGTGTGTGTGTGTCTGTCTGTCTGTGTGTGTGTGTTTCTGTGTGTGTGTGTATATATGTGTATGTGTGCGTGAGTTGTGTGTGTGTGTGTGTGTCTGTCTGTGTGTGTGTGTGTGTGTGTGTGTTTCTGTGTGCACGTGTGTTTCTGTGTGTGTTAGTGTGTTTGTGTGTGTGTTTCTGTGTATGTGTGTGTGTGTGTGTGTGTCTGTGTGTGTGTGTGTGTGTGTTATTGTTTGCGTGTGTGTGTATGTGTGTGTGTGTTTTGTGTGCGTGTGTGTGTATGTATGTATGTGTGTGTGTGTGTGTGTGTGTGTGTGTTTCTGTGTGTGTGTGTGTGTGTGTGTGTGTGTGTGTGTGTCTGTCTCTGTGTGTGTGTGTGTGTGTGTGTGTGTGTGTGTGTGTGTGTGTGTGTGTGTGTGTCTGTCTGTGTGTGTGTGTATTGTTGCGTGTGTGTGTTTGTGTGTGTGTTTCTGTGTGCGTGTGTGTGTATGTATGTATGTGTGTGTGTGTGTGTGTGTGTGTGTGTGTTTCTGTGTGTGTGTGTGTGTGTGTGTGTGTGTGTCTGTCTCTGTGTGTGTGTGTGTGTGTGTGTGTGTGTGTGTGTCTGTCTGTGTGTGTGTGTGTGTGTGTGTGTGTGTGTGTGTATGTGTGTGTGTGTCTGTGTGTGTGTGTGTGTGTGCGTGTGTGTGTATGTGTGTGTGTGTTTCTGTGTGCGTGTGTGTGTATGTATGTATGTGTGTGTGTGTGTGTGTGTGTGTTTCTGTGTGTGTGTGTGTGTGTGTGTGTGTGTCTGTCTCTGTGTGTGTGTGTGTGTGTGTGTGTTGTGTGTGTGTGTTGCAGGTGGTGGCCATCGACGTGGACATGGCGTTCTTCGAGCCGAAGATGCGAGACATCCTGGACCAGAACTGCAGCAGCGACGACGACTGTAACTTCTTCGACTGCTCGTCTCGCTGCAACCTCCACAAGCAGCGCTGCAGCGCAGAGCGCCGCAACAGCAACCTGCAGGTCAGTGAGACAGGTCAGAGAGACGGGTCAGAGAGACAGCTCAGAGAGACGGGTCAGAGAGACAGCTCAGAGAGACAGCTCAGAGAGACAGGTCAGTGATGTGTAGTTTTAACTACATAAAATCTTCAAGAACATAAAATTAAAAAAAAAAAAAACTCTCAGATAGAAAGACAACAGCTGCAAAAGCTGCAAAATTCTGATTTGAATGAACTATTTTAGTGTTAAGTATCTTCTCCTGTTCATATTTCCACTCTTCTCACTTCGCATAGCAACAGAAACTAGAAAACACACATGCAACGTGTGTCTCCTACAAGTTCTCGAGCGCTTTCTCTGTTCGATCCCCGCAGCTCGTATTTAGCCTGTTGTCCTCTCTGGTCAAAATACAAAATTAACACTTTTTTGGCACTTTTTTTCAATGTTTTTGACACTTTTTTTTTTTTTTTTTACATTTTATGTCGGGTTTTTTGTCCCTTTTTTTTTACTGTTGACCCTTTTGTCCACTACCACCAGTACTGTCTACACACCACTCACCTACTTATTACCACTACTGTTACACTTACACTTTTAATGGAAATTATACCAAATGTTTGAGTCAATGTAGTAATGTACTGTATGTTGATGGATAATCACAGACTGATGTTTGTCAAAGTTTAGTCTGAATGCTGTTTAGAAACCATTTACATATTTTTTCAAACGCTATAAAATTGAAGAAAATACTCAAAATGTGATGAAAGTCTAGTGATTATTGCTACTTGTGAAGAGCGTTGCAGGGAAACATCCATGTTATTTTTGTGGAATTTGGTTAAAAAGAAACCCAAATTTCGGATACAGACATGATGAAAAACACAGGACAAGATAAAAAAAAAAAAGTGACCAAAAAACATCGGCAAAAGTGACAAAAAAAACATCAAAAACATCGGCAAAAGTGACAAAAACGTGTAAAAAAATTGGCTAAAACATAATTTTAAAAAAAATGCCCAAAAAGTGACAAAAAAATTGGAAAAAGGTGAAAAAAAAACCCAGGAAAAGTGACACAAAACGTGTTAAAAAAATGACAAAAACTAAATTAAAAGTGACCAAACAATTAGAGAAAAAAAATGACAAAAGAACTTGTTAAAAACTTGGCAAAAATGTAATTAAAAAAAGGCCCAAAAAGTGAGAAAAAAAAAAAACATGTTAAAAAATGGGCTAAAACATAATAAAAAAAAGAAGAAAAAAAAAAGTGACAAATAAATTGGATGTGTAACTGAAACACATAAAGCCAAACAAAAAAACATCGGCAAAAGCAACAAAAAACGTGTTAAGAAAATGACAAAAACGAAATTAAAAAAACACCAAAAAAGTGGAATGAAATTGACAAAAACGTCGAGAAAAGTGTAGAAAAAGAACAACTAAATGTTGACATTTCGACCCAGAAAATCACGAAATCACACGGTCAACAGGAAGACAAAACGAGGGTTAAGTGAATAAAGTTTTATTTAAATTAAATCCAACGAGTTGTCCGCTGCGTTCACGAGTGCGAGCGCTTCTTCTCTCTTCGATTTAACCCCGAACTCTTCTCTCTTCTCTCTTCTCGGCTATCTGAGCTCTTCCTCCCCGAGGCCTCGGCCGGGCGTGCGCCTCCGTCTGATAAATTACAGGGCTGTCTGTTCCTCAGGAATTCTGGGTAATCCATCTTTCACAAGCTCTAATTATAGGCGTGCAGTCAAGCGGCGCGGGGAATGCTAATTACAAGGCTGGGATCGGCTCCGTGAAGACAGATTTTATTAGAAAAAGCTGCTTTTAATACAGCTTTGATTTATACGTTTCACAAGCTTTAAGAGTTTGACTTCCTGGTGGGGATTCCAGTTGAACTCTCATATTTTCTATATCACAACTATGACTACACAACGTTGAAAAAAAGTGACAAATGTTGGGAAAAGCTCCGAAAACGCAGAAGAATAAAATAAAAATCAACAAAACCTGAAAATCCCCCCAAAAAAACATCATAAACATCGCCAAAGGTGACAAAAAGTTGTTAGAAAAAGGGACAACAAAATTGGAAAAAAGTGAAATTAAACATATTTCAATAAGTGTGTGTGTGTGTGTGTGTGTGTGTGTGTGTGTGTGTGTGTGTGTGTGTGTGTGTGTGTGTGTGTGTGTGTGTGTGTGTGTGGGTCTGTCTGTGCGTCTGTGTGTGTGTTAGTGTATACATGTGTGTGTGTGTGTGTCTGTCTGTCCGTGTGTGTCAGTGTGTGTTTGTCTACCTGTGTGTGTGTGTGTGTGTGTGTGTGTGTGTGTTTGTGTCTACCTGTGTGTGTGTGTGTGTGTGTCTCTGTGTGTCTCTGTGTGTGTGTGTCTACCTGTGTGTATGTTTGTGTGTGTGTGTTTGTGTCTACCTGTGTGTGTGTGTCAGTGTGTGTTTGTCTACCTGTGTGTGTGTGTGTGTGTGTGTGTGTGTGTGTGCGTCTGTCTGTGTGTGTGCGTGTGTGTGTGTGTGTTTCTATGTGTGTGTGTTTCTACGTGTGTGTGTATGTGTGTGTCTGTGTGTGAAACATTGCATTGTTCTGACTATTAGAATTACGTTTAAGTTGATTTAAGTTGTTATAATTATTAAATATTATGTTAAAATTATTTGAAGAGAAAAAACGCCAAAAAAGTGACAAAAAATTTGAATAAAATTGACAAAAACGTGGAGAAAAGTGTAGAAAAAGAAACAACAAAATGTTGAAATTTCGACCAATTTGTAGGTCAACATGAGGGTTAATACACTTTGAATTATACTTTGAATTATACTTTGAGAGTTTTAGTTTCTCAGCCAAACCTGTGCATGTTTTTTCTGAAGGTCCAGAAGACAGAGAAAGATATATAAATGTATTATTATATTTATTTTAAGTTTTTAAAATCTGGAGTCAGTTTTTATCACCTCATTTTGAAATAAGTTATAAAAAATACAATATTGTAATACATTTAATATGTAATATATTTCTTGTTATTATTAGACAACCTTGTACATTTGTTGACACTTTTTATCCTCATCGTCTTCAGTACATTTCAGTCTCCACTGACCGATAAAAAGATCGTGGAAATCATCATCATTTAAAAGCACGTATAAAATCCTCATTTAATAGAAAAATACTTTATGAATAAATGTAAAATGTCATCACTAATTTAGCACATTTTAAATAAAAAAAAGACTGATTCTAATGCGCCGTTTGATCCATTATTTAATATTTCAGATTGTCAGCTTTCTGCAAATATCAAAGAAACATTTAAACACAAATAAATTAAAATATATATATATATATTAAAATAAAATAAATATATATATATTCAATTAAAATAAATATATACATATATTAAAATAAAATAAATATATATATATTCAATTAAATAAATATATACATATATTAAAATTAAATAAATATATATATATATTCAATTAAAATAAATATTTATATATATATTAAAATAAAATAAATATATATATATTCAATTAAAATAAATATATACATATATTAAAATAAAATAAATATATATATATTCAATTAAAATAAATATATATATATATTTATTTTAATTTAAAATATATTTTACATTTAAAAAATAATAAAGCAAAAAAAAAAAAATGTAAAAAGTGAGTAATGACCTCGGTGCGGCCTCGCCATGAGTAGTAACTGGAGGCCTTTTGGGAGCGTTGGACCCGTCAGTCCGGGACACAAAAGGCCGGACATCAGCGTCCTCGCCGTCATCACCACGACAACGGGCGGCGCGGGGGGGGGACAGCCTCTCATCGCCCCGGGCCGGCTCTGGTGTCACGTGTCACATGATAGGAGATACCTGCACTCATCGGAGGAAGAGGATGGTGAGAATGTGAGACGGAGGGAAGATACGTTGCTACGGCGATGAGTGGACGGGATGCACAAACACGGAAATGTCTCAGAGTCGTACGGACCGCGGAGACGGGCGCACACACACACCGAGAAATATCGGTGTGTTCAGGGCCGGCGCCACGGCCTTTAGGCAGGACAGGCAAGGTCACAGTCACAGTGAGTCAAGAGAAGTTAAAGATTAGGAGAAAAACAGGAGAAAAACAGGAGAAAAACTAGAGAAAAACTGGAGAAAAACTGGAGAAAAACTGGAGAAAAACTAGAGAAAAACTAGAGAAAAACTGGAGAAAAACTGGAGAAAAACTAGAGAAAAACTGGAGAAAAACTAGAGAAAAACTGGAGAAAAACTGGAGAAAAACTAGAGAAAAACTAGAGAAAAACTAGAGAAAAAAACGTTACAAGAACATTGAAAAAAGCAGCAATAAGTGTGTGTGTGTGTGTTATTCTGACTATTAGATTTACGTTTAAGTTGCCAGTTGATTTAAGTTGTAATAAAAAAAAATAATTGGTAATTGTTTGAAGAAAAAAAAGTGACAAAAGAATTGGAATAAAATCAACTAAAACGTGGAGAAAAGTGGAGAAAAAGAGTCGTAAGGACCGCATAGACGGTCACACACACATCGAGAAAATATCGGTGTGTTCAGGGACGCGGCCTTTAGGCAGGACAGGCAAGGTCACAGTCACAGTGAGTCAAGAGAAGTTAAAGATTAGGAGAAAAACTAGAGAAAAACTAGAGAAAAACTAGAGAAAAAGTGAGAAAAATGTTGGAAAAAAGTGACAATAACGTTGAAAAAAGCAGCAAAAAGACCCAAAACCTTCGAAAGAAACAAAAAAAACACCCAAATAGGTGAAATAAGCTACAAAATCATTTAAAAAAATGTGAAAATGACTGTGTGTGTGTGTGTGCGTGTGTGTCTGTGTGTGTGTGAGTGTGTGTGTGTGTGTGTGAGTGTGTGTGTGTGTGTGAGGAGAGAAGATGCAGACGACAGAAACCGAAAGAAATGAGATGCAGAATCTGATCTGAACGCTCGTTAAAGCAACAGGATGGAGAAGGAGATTTGGAGCGAATGGAAGACGAGAAAATGATGAAAGGGGAAGAAAAAAGGAGAAGATGGGTCATCTTGAACTCGTGAATATGGGGAAGGGAAAAAGATGAAGCGAAAACAAAGACAGAAAGAGGAAAATATGACAAAATGACAGAGAGAAAAGAGAGGAATAATGAATTGAGCGAACCTATCGTGATGAAATGAGGACAATTAGGAGTTAAAATAATCAGAATATTATAATATAATATATATAATAAGAGAAAAGAAGAGACTCCGTAGATGGAAAAAAGTGTAAAATGATGAACAAAGAAAAGAGAGGAACAAAGAAAGAGAATAAAGAACTGAAGAGCAGACTGGACAGAAGGTGTTGATGACACGGCGATGACACGCTGTCGTCCTATTGGTCCACCTGAGGCTCCGCAGGTGTCTCTGACCCATCAATCATCTCTGCAGAGAAAGAAGGCTTTGTCTTTTTAACTGTGTGTGTTGTGTGTGTGTGTGTGTGTGTTTGTGTGTGTGTGTGTGTGTGTGTGTATGTGTGTCTCTGTGTATGTGTGTGTGTGTGGGTGTGTGTTTTGTGTGTGTGTATGTCTGTGTGTGTGTGTGTGTGTGTGTGTGTGTGTGTGTATGTGTGTGTGTCTGTCTGTATGTGTGTGTGTCTGTGTGTGTGTGTGTCTCTGTGTGTCTATGTGTGTGTGTGTGTGTGTATGTCTGTGTCTGTATGTATGTGTGTCTGTGTGTGTGTGTGTGTGTGTTGTGTGTGTGTGTGTGTTTGTTTGTGTGTGTGTGTGTATGTCTGTGTCTGTATGTGTGTGTCTGTGTGTGTGTGTGTGTGTGTGTGTCTGTGTGTGTGTGTCTCTGTGTATGTGTGTGTGTGCATGCGTGCTTGCTTGTGTGTCTCTGTTTGCGTGTGTGTGTGTCTGTGCGTGCATGCGTGCTTGTGTGTCTCTGTGTGTGTCTCTGTGTATGTGTGTGTGTCTGTGTGTGTGTGTGTGTCTGTGTGTGTGTGTGTCTGTGTGTATGTGTGTGTGTCTGTGTGTGTGTGTCTCTGTGTATGTGTGTCTCTGTGTGTGTGTGTGTGTGTGTGTCTGTGTATGTGTGTGTGTCTGTGTCTCTGTGTGTGTGTGTGTGTGTGTATGTGTGTGTATGTATGTGTGTGTGTGTGTGTGCGTGTGTGTGTCTCTGTGTGTGTGATGACTAACAACAAAGAGCGAGGTGTCATCTGCATATCAACGTAGAAACTAAAAGCTTCAGGATCATTGACATTTTGTCTTTTGTTCATTTCTTCTCCTCTTTACCTTCCCTCTCTCTACACCCCTTTTCATCCACTCATCCACACCCTCCTTCCCTTTTACTTCTATTATTTTTTCCTCCCCTTTCTCACATCTTCATCTCTTAACCCTTCCATCCTTCCTTTCCTTCTTCTCCTCTCAAATGTTCTCTCTTTCTCTCCTGTTTTGCTCCAATCATCTCCTCTCTCTTTCCTTCTGTCTCCCTCCTTTCTGCACATATTCTGTTCTTCTCCTCAGGTGATCTGTGAGAAGATTTTCCGACCGTGGTTTTCTCCCACGCTGCTCGGGGCCAAAGCAGGTCTCCCTCTGCAGGTACCACTGTTTTTTATTACATACTACATCTTTTCCACTTTTTCTTAATGTTTGACAGGACAGCCAGGTGAGAAAGGGGAGGGAGAGGGGGAGAGAGAGAGAGGAAGAGAGAGAGAGAGAGAGAGAGAGAGAGAGAGAGAGAGAGAGAGACATGCAGGAAATTTGTCACAGGTGAAATTTGAACCCTGGACCTCTGCGTCGAGGCATAAACCTCTCAGTACATGTGCGCCTGCTCTACCCACTGAACCAACCCGGCCAATATATATATATATACTACATCTTAAAAACTTTAATATTTGCACACAAACACATCTGCTCTGGATAAACTCAAAACTTTTTGGTATTTATTTAAACATGTTCTTCAAGATAATTGAGAAACTAACATCTTAACTTTGTTAATTACTTCACAATTACTTTGTCAGTTTTGGATTGAGTTTGCACACACACACACAGACACACACACACACAGTCCATTTGTGCGTGTGGATGTGTGTGTGCATGTGTGTGTGTGTGTGTGTGTGTGTGTATGTATATGTGTGTGTGAATTAATGCATGTGTTTGTGTGTGTGTCTCTATGTGTGTCTCTGTGTGTGTGTTTGTGTCTCTGTATGTGTCTCTGTATGTGTGTGTATGTGTGTGTCTCTGTATGTGTGTGTCTGTGTGTGTGAATTAATGCGTGTGTTTGTGTGTGTGTCTCTGTGTGTGTGTGTATGTCTCTGTGTGTGTGTATGTGTCTGTGTGTGTGTCTCTTTAATGCTTGAGATTTCCTTCTTTGAAAATGCAAATTTTAAATAGTGTTTTTTTCTGACCAGGTGGAGCTGCAGCGAGCGGTCCAGGAGTGTTCAGAAACCGAGGGAGGCGTGGAGGAGGATGTGGGTGGCCGAGGGGAGGCAGGTCGGGGCAGAGGCGTCCATCAGCGCCTGCTCAACATCCTGACACGCCTCCTGCAGGAGGGAGGGGCCTCAGCGGAGGGGGGAGGGGCCTGGAGGGAGAAAGGCCACGCCCACACTGCGCTGAACTTCTGAAGGAGCTGAAAGTCTCCCTGTTGAAATGCTCACCCTGGAATCCAATGACACATTTGTTTGTTTAAATGTCTGCTGACAGGAAAGAGTGACTCCAGTCAGGTTCGGAGCTAGCCTGACAAGCCAGCCCCACATCCAGATGTTGAGGTCTGGGAACTCACCATTGGTCAGGGCTCAATCAGAGGGGCGGGATAAACTGTTGTCTTTCAAATTCCCTCTGCACGCATTAGGATAGCGCTACAACCAACCAGAGCAACGAAGAAGGTAGCGGAGCTAGTTGATAGATTAAACTTTAAAATTTTTGCCGTATCCGGTCGGCAAAACTCCGAACACATCTCCCTTTTTTAAGAATGACTTCAGTGCCATTCTTTTCTCAAAGAAAAGCTTAACTCCAAGTCTTCCAGAAGACCAATTTTTCCAGCAGCAGCAGCCATAAGCCCCACCCACACGATGTGAT
>NC_053133.1:29362284-29372284 GCF_010015445.1 Perca fluviatilis
CACACATACACACCACACAGAGAAACACACACACACAGACACACACACACACACACAAAAACACAAACACACACATCACACACACATATTCAACACATATGTATACTCTAATAAGGAAGACACACATACCACACACACACACACAGACAGACAGACACACAGACAAAACAAAGAGACACAAACACACACACATACACACACACACAGATCACAATACATCATCACAATACACACATACACAGACACATACACACATACACACACAACCATCATTACACACAAGATCACACACACCAAAGAGACACAAACACATACTCTAAGAAAATAAGGAAGATATACTTAAAGTATAAACACATCACAACATACACATCACACACACACACACACACACTAAATGATTGTCCAGCCTTTACTTCCAGTAACATTCTCCATCGGTCGTGTTGTCCTCGGAGGTGAACTCACGAAAGTGATCGCCAGGTAAAACACCGGTGTTGTAAAACTCAGAGTGTGTAATAACTCAGAGTGTAATAACTCAGAGTGTGTAATAACTCAGAGTTAAAACTCAGTGTAAAACTCAGAGTGTGTAAATCACCTCAGAGTGTGTAATAACTCAGAGTTGTAAAACCCCAGAGTGTAAAACTCTCAGAGTGTAAATAAACTCAGAGTGTAAAACCAGATAAACTCAGTGTGTAATAACTCAGAGTGTGTAATAACTCAGAGTGTGTAATAACTCAGAGTGTGTAATAACTCAGAGTGTGTAAAAACTCAGAGTGTGTAAAAACTCAGGTGTTAAAACTCAGTGTAAACCGTGTGTAAAACTCAGTTTAAAACTCAGAGTGTAAAACTCAGATAAAACTCTGTGTAAAACCAGTGTGTAAAAAACTCAGAGTGTAAAACTCAGTGTGTAAAAACTCAGTGTGTAAAAAACTAAGTGTGTAAAAACTCAGTGTGTAAAAACTCAGTGTGTAAAAACTCAGTGTGTAAAAACTCAGAGTGTGTAAAAACTCAGTGTGTAAAAACTCAGTGTGTAAAAACTCAGAGTGTGTAAAAACTCAGAGTGTGTAATAACTCAGTGTGTAAAAACTCAGAGTGTGTAATAACTCAGAGTGTAAAAACTCAGAGTGTGTAAAAACTCAGAGTGTGTAACAACTCAGAGTGTGTAAAAACTCAGTGTGTAAAAACTCAGTGTGTAAAAACTCAGTGTGTAAAAACTCAGTGTGTAAAAACTCAGTGTGTAAAAACTCAGAGTGTGTAATAACTCAGAGTGTGTAATAACTCAGAGTGTGTAATAACTCAGAGTGTGTAACAACTCAGAGTGTGTAACAACTCAGAGTGTGTAAAAACTCAGTGTAAAAACTCAGTGTGTAAAAACTCAGAGTGTGTAATAACTCAGAGTGTGTAATAACTCAGAGTGTGTAAAAACTCAGAGTGTGTAAAAACTCAGAGTGTGTAACAACTCAGTGTGTGTAAAAACTCAGAGTGTGTAACAACTCAGAGTGTGTAACAACTCTCGGGACCAAAATCTTCTCCAGCTGCTTCTCCAAACTCTGCCGCCGCAGCCTCTGATAAAACATCTTTACTGAGTTTAAAACCAATCAAAAGCTCCTCATCTGTCCTGCTCTGTGGTACAGCTGGGCGCCATATTATCACTTCATTACACACACTGGAGTCAAGAGGAGACACACACACACACATACACACACACACACACACAGACACAGACACACACAGACTCACACACACACACAGACACATACACACACACACACACACATAAAGACAAACACACAGACACACAGACACACACACAGACACATACATACAGACACAGACACACACACGCAGACACACACACACACAGACACAGACACACACATGCAGACACACATATACACACACACACACACACACACAGACAGACAGACACACACATATACACACACACAGACACACACACGCAGACACACACACACACACACACATAAAGACAAACACAAAGACACACACACACACACAGACATACACACACATACAGACACAGACACACACACAGACACAGACACACACACAGACAGACACACACAGACACACACATACAGACACAGACACACACACGCAGACACACATATACACACACACACACACACACAGACAGACAGACAGACACACACACATACACACACACACACACACAGACACAAAGAGACACACACACACACAGACACACACACACACACAGACAGACACACACACACACACACACACACAAAGAGACACAGACACACGCAGACACACACACATACACACACACACACAGGCACACATAGATACACACAGACAGACAGACACACACACACACTCATACAGACACAAACACACACACACACCAACACACAGAGAGACAGACACACACACACATACACACACATACAGACACAGACACACACGCGGACACACATATACACACACACACACACACACAGACAGACACACACACACACACACACACACACACACACACACACAGACAGACAGACAGACAGACACATACACACACAGAGAGACACACAGACACAAAGAGACACATACACACACAGACACACGCAGACACACACACACACAAAGAGACACAGACACACGCAGACACACACACACATACACACACACAGAGAGACACACGCACATGCAGACACACACACACACAAAGAGACACACAGACACAAAGAGACACAGACACACACAGACACACGCAGACACACACACACATACAGACACACACACACAGGCACACATACACACAGACACACACACACACACACATACAGACACAAACACACACACACACCAACACACAGAGAGACAGACACACACACACACACACACACACACACACAGGATGAAGATCTTGAGCATTTTCCTGAGAGAACTTCAGATCGGACTGCTGGAGTTATTGCGGCGACATCCCCAGCCATTTGACTTGTTTTTTCACAAAAAAGCTGATTCTACTTTCAAGCACAGTTAGCTGACGCTGAAATACATTTTATCCTCCGTCTCCACGGTGATCTGCTGCTCATCCAACTTCAGTGAACCTACACAGGCAGCCCTGTTTTAATTAAAGCGCCCATATTCTGCTCATTTTCAGGTTCATAATTGTATTTTGAGGTTGTACCAGAATAGGTTTATGTGGTTTAATTATCAAAAAAACACCATATTTTTGTTGTACTGCACATTGCTGCAGCTCCTCTTTTCACCCTGTGTTCAGGTCTCTGCTTTAGCTACAGAGAGAGACATCTCACTGCTGTAACATCTTTGTTCTCAGTCGCACATGCTCAGTAGCTAGTAGGGGTGTGACGAGACACTCGCTCACGAGACAAGACGAGACACGAGATTGGGGTCACGAGAGCGAGACGCGATTTTAACACTAATTTAAAGAAAACTTCAGTTAAGAAATATGACTGGGAAAAATAGTCTTTACTCAGAGAACCAAGGTTACAAGCTAGGGGTGTGACGAGACGCTTACTCCACGAGACGATCCACATCACGAGATTGGGTTCATGAGAACGCAGACGAGATTTCGTCGCGGTGAAAAGTTGTCTCGTGGAGGCGCATGTGATGTCAGCGTGATGGAGCGGGGAATTACTATTGAAAATCCCCTGCCACTTTTAAATCATTTGTGTGGCAACATTTTGGTTTTCCTGCGGAAATAATAAACGGCGAAAGAGTGACAGACAAGACGAACACAATATGTAAACATTGTAAGCAAGAAAAATGTCGCATACCGCGGCTAACACGCAGCACTATGCAAAAACACTTACAGCACCACCATATCTTCTACTACTCCACCCGACTTCGACCGCTGGTGCAGTAGTTAGTAGTAACGGCATTCTTCTTACAATGTTTACATATTGTGTCTCGTCTTTGTCTGTCACTCTTTCACTCTTTCACCTCGACGAGAAATCTTCAGGAAACGAGATCTCGTCACACCCTTAGTAGCTAGGTAAGACTACATGCTCAGTAGCTAGGTAAGACTCACATGCTCAGTAGCTAGGTAAGACTACATGCTCAGTAGCTAGGTATGACTACATGCTCAGTAGCTAGGTATGACTACATGCTCAGTAGCTAGGTAAGACTACATGCTCAGTAGCTAGGTAAGGACTACATGCTCAGTAGCTAGGTAAGGACTACACGCCCTCAGTAGCTAGGTAAGACTACATGCTCAGTAGCTAGGTAAGGACTACATGCTCAGTAGCTAGGTAAGACTACATGCTCAGTAGCTAGGTAAGACTACATGCTCAGTAGCTAGGTAAGACTACATGCTCAGTAGCTAGGTAAGGACTACATGCTCAGTAGCTAGGTAAGGACTACATGCTCAGTAGCTAGGTAAGACTACATGCTCAGTAGCTAGGTAAGACTACATGCTCAGTAGCTAGGTAAGGACTACATGCTTAGTAGCTAGGTAAGACTACATGCTCAGTAGCTAGGTAAGGACTACATGCTCAGTAGCTAGGTAAGACTACATGCTCAGTAGCTAGGTAAGGACTACATGCTCAGTAGCTAGATAAGGACTACATGCTCAGTAGCTAGGTAAGACTACATGCTCAGTAGCTAGGTAAGGACTACATGCTTTAGTAGCTAGGTAAGACTACATGCTCAGTAGCTAGGTAAGGACTACATGCTCAGTAGCTAGGTAAGACTACATGCTCAGTAGCTAGGTAAGACTACATGCTCAGTAGCTAGGTAAGGACTACATGCTCAGTAGCTAGGTAAGACTACATGCTCAGTAGCTAGGTAAGGACTACATGCTCAGTAGCTAGGTAAGACTACATGAGCTAGCTATCTGTTTCTACAACTTCAGTCAGTACAAAGGCAGGATTAGCCGGGAGACTGTGTGGAATACCTGCAGAACAGGGACATGGAAGTAGTAAGTAGTGTAGATTATGGTGAACTAGTGTGTGTTGTAGCAGTGTTTTGCCATTCAGAACAAGCTAGCATGCTACGGTTAGCCACCTGGTTTTGGCTAGTGACGTAGAAAGCCGTGCAGATTTTGACCAGCTCACCCGGAGACTGAAGGCAGGACACATTCAGAAACCGTATCTCACTCACAACACCGTGGATGGGTTTTTTCCATGTTTGCATGCTAGCCTGGCTCCTTCCTCCTACGTACTTACACTTAATTTTCATTTCCCTTCAGTACTCCGTCTGGGTCTGCGGTATAGTCTTGGGTTTTCTCCTTAAAAAATGTTGGCGGTCCAATCAGCGAACAGAGGGAGTGTCTGAAAACAATGACTTTGAGTACGTGCGCTAGAAAGATGCCCGAAACAGGTGTTCGGCCTTGACGTATCATACGAATTGTTGTGCAAAATGTTTCGTACGTTATCATACAAACCTGTTTACGAGAATGCGTTGCATCGTGACTTGGCTTCCGAGATAAGCAGCAGATATCCACGATTTCATGTTTTTAGCCATCACCACAGTCTAACCTGGACCATATCTTCCAC
This sequence comes from Perca fluviatilis, assembly GCF_010015445.1. Classification (NCBI taxonomy): domain Eukaryota; kingdom Metazoa; phylum Chordata; class Actinopteri; order Perciformes; family Percidae; genus Perca; species Perca fluviatilis. Next base: position 29,367,783 of record NC_053133.1, read on the forward strand.
GTGCTGATTCTGCAGGAGGAAAGAGTTTCTTTGGGGTTTTGGGGGTTGTTGTTAATGAAGGTAGTTTTTAAGGTTCTTGTGTGGCGATGAACTGCACAAGGTTGTTGCGCAAACAACTTTTTTTTGCAGTCAAATCATGCGTGATCCTGTTTACGTCAGCCCGAACAAGACATCGAGCAGAAGGGGTCAGCCCTATGTTCCCACAGCCCTATGTTCCCACAGCCCTATGTTCCCACAGCTCAATGTTCCCACAGCCCTATGGTCCCACAGCTCAATGTTCCTACAGCCCTATGTTCCCACAGCCCTATGTTCCCACAGCTCTATGTTCCCACAGCCCTATGTTCCCACAGCTCAATGTTCCCACAACCCTATGGTCCCACAGCCCCATGTTCCCACAGCTCAATGTTCCCACACACCCTATGGTCCCAAAGCCCTATGTTCCCACAACCCTATGTTCCCACAGCCCTATGTTCCTACAGCCCATGTTCCCACAGCTCAATGTTCCCACAGCCCTATGGTCCCACAGCTCAATGTTCCTACAGCCCTATGTTCCCACAGCCCTATGTTCCCACAGCTCAATGTTCCCACAACCCTATGTTCCCGCAGCCCTATGTTCCCACAGCCCTATGTTCCCACAGCTCAATGTTCCCACAACCCTATGGTCCCACAGCCCTATGTTCCCACAGCTCAATGTTCCCACAACCCTATGGTCCCAAAGCCCTATGTTCCCACAGCCCTATGTTCCCACATTCCTATGTTCCTACAGCTCAATGGTCCCACAGCCCTATGTTCCCAAAGCCCTATGTTCCCACAGCCCTATGTTCCCACAGTCCTATGATCCCACAGCCCTATGTTCCCACAGCCCTATGTTCCCACAGGGTGTAATTGGCTACCAAATTGGGAGAAAGGGGGATAAAAATCAGATAAAATTTTTTTTTGGGAAATGTGGGAACATAAGGCCTAATTTACAGTGAAAAAGAAATTCTTAGAAATGTGGGAACATTGGGCTGTGGGAACATAGGGCTGTGGGAACATAGGACTGTGGGAACATATGCACGCTCCCAAGCAGCAGACTAAAGAATGACTTTATCTTGGACACTTTTACAGGAGCAGCAGCAGCAGCAGCAGCGTTGTTTAACTGGCGTCACAGATGGTCAGCTGTTTGACTCCCATCTCTCCGAGTAGAGACACACAGGAGGTTAAAGTGTGACTCAGCGCGTTGGCAGAGTGAATCCACGCTGAACCGAGAGTAAACATCAGCTGTCAAATCTCTGCTCCAGGTGTTAACTGCTCTTTGTGATACGTTGGGAGTAAGTTGCATCGTGGCACAAAATGAGCAGAAAGTATCAGACTGTGAACACTTGACTGAGAGGTTTCCAGTCCCAACTCGCACCACTTCATTAAGAAGGAGACAAGTTGCTGCTGGAATTCCTCCTGTTTGCCAAAATAAGCTCGTTAGATTCCAGGTTATTTCAGATGAGATCATGAAAGATCTACGATGTCTGTTTGATGTTTTCTTACTTTGTGGCTTCTTTCAGCCAAAGAATCTGATTAATCAAAGACATGTTTGATGCTTAGAAGTCACACTTGGAGATAAGTGATCTGGTTGCGTTGGTAAGTGTGCTTAAAAAAAAACACCCAGCAGCTGTTACCGTCCAGACTGATCTCATGAAGTGGCATATGTATTTCACACCAATTTGTATGCCATTATTGCTGTGTTATCAAGACACATACTCACTTTTTAGTGTGTTTATCAAGGCAGTTTGGCCTCCATTGACTCATATTACCTTGCGATTGCGTGTGAATTTACACAGTAGCGAGTAGTATGAAAGGGCGAAAATCCACAGGACTTTCACCCAGGAGACCGGAGATCGTGTCCTGCATGTCACGTTTCCTAGACCCAACCGTAGCTTTCCTCTCTCGATAACACGCCAAGTGGGCGTGTATGTTTACGTCCGCTGTATACAGCGTAGACATACACGCGGACAGCTCAAAATGCGTACAGATAACACGCCACTTGGCTTAAGAAAGTGGGCGTGTATGTCTACGCAAAGTCACGATGCCACGTTGTACCGGTGATGACCCCTCCGGGTTTATTAACGGAGCTGTCAATCAACTTTCTTCTTTGTTTAAAGACTCTGTGGCTCTTTTAAAATACGGTATGTTTTACATTTCTGTAGTAGTGATCAATGCAATGCATTCTCATTAACCGGTTTGCATGATTTCGTACGAAAACTTATGCACAACAGTTGGTATGATATCCTACAAAATTGAACCAAAAGTTGACAAGGCAAAGTCTTTTGTTTTCTCCTTAACTTCTTCAGCACATGAACACCTGTTTCCTGGGTGAAAGTCTTGTGTTTTCTCCTTAACTTCTTCAGCACATGAATACCTGTTTCCTGGGTGAAAGTCTTGTGTTTTCTCCTTAACTTCTTCAGGACATGAACACCTGTTTCCTGGGTGAAAGTCTTGTGTTTTCTCCTTAACTTCTTCAGCACATGAATACCTGTTTCCTGGGTGAAAGTCTTGTGTTTTTCTCCTTAACTTCTTCAGGACATGAACACCTGTTTCCTGGGTGAAAGTCTTGTGTTTTCTCCTTAACTTCTTCCAGGACTGCAACACCTGTTTCCTGGGTGAAAGTCTTGTGTTTTCTCCTTAACTTCTTCAGGACATGAACACCTGTTTCCTGGGTGAAAGTCTTGTGTTTTCTCCTTAACTTCTTCCAGGACATGAACACCTGTTTCCTGGGTGAAAGTCTTGTGTTTTCTCCTTAACTTCTTCAGGACATTAACACCTGTTTCCTGGGTGAAAGTCTTGTGTTTTCTCCTTAACTTCTTCAGGACATGAACACCTGTTTCCTGGGTGAAAGTCTTGTGTTTTTCTCCTTAACTTCTTCAGGACATGAACACCTGTTTCCTGGGTGAAAGTCTTGTGTTTTCTCCTTAACTTTTCCAGGACATGAACACCTGTTTCCTGGGTGAAAGTCTTGTGTTTTCTCCTTAACTTCTTCAGGATAAACCTGTTTCCTGGGTGAAAGTCTTGTGTTTTCTCCTTAACTTCTTCAGGACATGAACACCTGTTTCCTGGGTGAAAGTCTTGTGTTTTCTCCTTAAGTTCTTCAGGACATGAACACCTGTTTCCTGGGTGAAAGTCTTGTGTTTTCTCCTTAACTTCTTCAGGACATGAACACCTGTTTCCTATAACTTAAATATTTAATTTTGAGTATACTGCAGTATTTAGTATACTTCAGTATTTAAAGCATGCTTGATACAAATTGAACCCTACATAAAACTTAATTAAATGAAACAAACTACTTTCTTTGAACTAAGTAAATTTTACTTTAACAATGTCAATGTACACAAAAGTGCAATTCATTAGAAATATCTAGTTTCTTTGGGCCACCCGCGCTCTGCAACCCCAGATTTAATTGCTGTGGAAACTAAACTAAACTAAAGCCAGTTTGGCCTGAAACAGACATGGAAGAATTCCTGTTTTTTGGAAAATCGGGGCTGTACTTTGCATCTGCATCTAATTTCTCAATATCTAATGTTTCCAGCAGCCGCCGGAGGAGCCAAGAGAAGCTGATCTTCATTATCCCCGAGACGAGAAGCCTGCCTCCTGAACAAACACGCAAACCCTTCAGTTTAGTTAGAAAACAACATAGTATGACAGTCACAGAAGCCATTTTTATACTTCATTTTACGGATTATACTTGCAGTAGTCTTGCATTGCCAGTGCTGTGCAGATGCATTCTGGGATAGGAGAATCAACTCTCTGGGTTGTTTGCATTTCTTTAAACCAGTGGTGTCAAACTTAACTTCAGTGGGGGCCACACTGGAAAATGAGAATCATATTAAGGACCAGATGTAGAGTTCATTGAAATGGTTTTATTTAAGAGAGAAGTCAAATATCTTTTACCGTATTATCGTACGTCTTATAAAGTCTTCTCACTTACAGTTTGGTCGACATAAAGTCCTAAAAAAGTCGGAAAAAAAGTTCCTTAGCCATCATAGAAAAAACAACATCAAAAACATCGGGGAAAAAAGTTGGAAAAAGCGCCAAAAAACATCGGTAGAAACATTGAAAAAAGCAGCAAAAACGCTAAAAAAAAAAGTGGCAAAAAGATTTTCGTAAAAAGTGGCAAAAACGTTTTTAAAAAAAAACATCGGAAAAAACTAACAAAACTCTGCCAAAGTAGCAAAAAATGTCGTAAAAAGTGACTAAAAACATAAAAAAAACGGCAGGAAAAACACCAAAAAATCTCGACAAAAGCTACGTGTGGCAACATTTATCGTAAACCTAAATTTATATTTGAGGGGCCGGATCTTTAAACCAATCACAGTCGTCTTGGGCGGGGCTAAGCTCGGTACGCAGCGATGGTGGCTCTGCTAAACAGTCTCGGGAAGGAACTTGTTCTGGTGGAACATTTGCACCAACAAAAGAAAACGCCTCATACAATATTACATGAAGTTACCTGTTGACACATTACAGTAACGTGAGAT